>NC_057808.1:252387807-252687807 GCF_018294505.1 Triticum aestivum | reverse complement strand
AATAGCATAGCACACTCAGTCTTCCTAGCATAAACGGCATGAAATTATGGACTATGCCAGTGCTCAACCAAGCAATAAAAACACGCTTTTCTCGCTTTAGCTATCAACTCCCACGAACTACTTGAGCGTGAGCTATGGTCTTGACACTTCGGGTGGAAAATAGAATGACGATGGAGATTTATAAGAAGAAAAAAAGTGGAGAAAGTCTCGCATCAACGCGACTAATTGTTAGGTAGTGGGGAGGCCTACAATCGATATTGATGCTAGGAGTAGGGATTACTGTGCAACGGATACACTAGAGTGATAAGTGTATGAAAGCTCTCCTAATGCTACTAAGTGGGTGTGTGAAAGCACAAGTGCTTCCTGGGTGATTTTGGTAATTAATGTCAACATATCTCTTGTTGGACTAATATTTCCGTCTAGTATATTTCAAAAAGTTCAGCAAAGGCGTGGCATGGACAAGAGGATGTGAAACCCCTTCAAGATGCTAAGGTCAGCAGATTGGCAAAAGCTCAAGACTCTTAATTTCTATTTCAGTGTCCAAGATCACATTGAGTCCATTGGAAAAGCCAATACTATTAAAAGGGGATGAGGTGTTGCTTAATGGTCTACTTGCTCAAAGTGCTTAGTGATATGCTCCAAAGCCCTCAACCACTTTCTCAAATCCAAATATGTCCTAAACCTAAAGTCAAACTCGGCCCCACTAATTTGATCCATCCGACGCCACCGGGTTCACTTGACATAGCCATAGCCAGAAACCCTAATCAATTCAGTCTCACCAATGGGATATCTCGGTCTCACCGAGATGGGCTTGCAAACTCTTTGTTGCCTGTTGCAACTATTTCGGTCTCACCGAAATATGCAGTCGGCCCCATCGAGTTTGCTTGACCAACTCTCTGTTTGCTTATTACTAAAATCGGTCTCACCGAGTTTATGTAATCGGTCAAACCGAGATGAGGTTTTACCGTAACCCTAGCACATCGGTCCCACCGAGTTGATCATGTCGGTCCCACCGAAAAGCCTAACGTTCACATTTTGAACTAAATCGGTCTCACCCAGTTCATACATTCGGTCTAACCGAGTTGGCTCAGTTGTGTGTAACAGTTAGATTTTGTGTGGAGGCTATATATACCCCTCCACCCTTCTCTCCATCAGTGAGAGAGCCATCAGAACATGCCTACACTTCCAGTATTTATTTTCTGAGAGAGAACCACCTACTCATGTGTTGAGACCAAGACATTCCAATCCAACCACAAGAATCTTGATCTCTAGCCTTCCCCAAGTTGCTTTCCACTCAAATCATCTTTCCACCATAGCCAAATCTGTGTGAGAGAGTTGAGTGCTGGGGAGACTATCATTTGAAGCACAAGATCAAGGAGTTCATCATCAACACACCATCTATTACCTTTTGAAGTGTCGTGTCTCCTAGATTGGTTAGGAGTCACTTGGGAGCCTCCGTCAAGATTGTGGAGTTGAACCAAGGAGTTTGTAAGGGCAAGGAGATCGCCTACTTCGTGAAGATATACCCAAGTGAGGCAAGTCCTTCGTGGGCGATGGCCATGGTTGGATAGACAAGGTTGCTTCTTCGTGGACCGTTCGTGGGTGGAGCCCTCCGTGGACTCATGCAACCGTTACCGTTTGTGGGTTGAAGACTCCACCAACATGGATGTACGATAGCACCACATATCGGAACCACGCCAAAAATCTCTGTGTCTCCAATTGTGTTTGCACATTCCAATCCCATCCCTTTACTTTCTTGCAACTTGCATGCTTTACTTTCCGCTGCTCATATACTCTTGCCATGCTTGCTTGAAATGTATTGTGAATGCTTAAAATTGTGCTAAAACTCCACCTCAACTTGAAGAATTTAAAAACTGCTATTTTTCTTTGTTGAGGGTCTATTCACCCCCCTCTAGACACCTCTTCTCGATCCTTTCAATTGGTATCAGAGCATTGGTCTCCATTGCTTTGGTTTAATCACCATTGGAGGAAGATGGATGAGTCTATGATGGGGAGTTTTAGACATAGAGTGCCTATGCTTGATGGAGAGTTCTTTAATGCTTGGAAAAACGAGATGCTTGAGATTTTCAATGAATATCACTTGAACAAGTATATTACTAGCCCTTGTGCACCCCTTGTTGAACCCTTGCATCCTACCCCCGATGAGTCTCTTGACATGATCCGCAATCTTAGAACTATCAATCTTATCATTAGAGGATTGCCTAGAAATCTGATTGTATGCTTGCCTACTCTTGAATTTTCTTACACCGTATGGAGATTTCTTGAGGAACGGTTTCCAAACTATTCCTTGAAAAATCTAGATGTGATTCTTCAAAAGTCCATAGCTTTTCATAAAATGAAACCTAGTGATCCCAAATTTGATGATTGTCTATTTGAGCTTCATGCCCTTATGCATGCCAAAGGAGATGTTGGAGTCATTAGTAGCATTATCTCTCAAGTCATTAGAATTCATAAAGATGCACATTGCCATGGTAATACATCTAATGAATCACTCTCTCTAGGTGATGATCAATCACAAGATGATGTTGAACATGTATACTATGATGAGGATGATGATAGTGACTTTGATCTCGATGAGTCTATGAGACACTTTGGTCTTATGGCTAACCTTCACGGCTACATGGCTGGAGGAAAGGAATGGGTTCTTGATAGTGGATGTACCGATCACATGACCAGAGACAAGGATATGTTTCGTGAGCTTGCATGACGATCCTCGAAAGTATGTCACTTTTGGTGATAACTCAAAGGGTCAGGTGGTTGGCCTTGGTAAGGTGGCCATCTCACATGACAGCTCCATCCAAAATGTTATGCTCGTTGAATCTCTTGGCTACAATTTGAAGGAAATATGCCCTAGAGGCAATAATAAAGTTGTTATTTATATTTTCTTATATCATGATAAATGTTTATTATTAATGCTAGAATTGTATTAACCGAAACTTAGTACATGTGTGAATACATAGACAAACAGAGTGTCACTAGTATGCCTCTACTTGACTAGCTCGTTGAATCAAAGATGGTTAAGTTTCCTAGCCATAGACATGAGTTGTCATTTGATTAACGGGATCACATCATTAGAGGATGATGTGATTGACTTGACCCATTCCGTTAGCTTAGAACTTGATCGTTTAGTACGTCGCTATTGCTTTCTTCATGACTTATACATGTTCCTACGGCTATGAGATTATGCAACTCCCGAATACCGAAGGAACAGCTGGTGTGCTATCAAACGTCACAACGTAACTGGATGATTATAAAGATGCTCTACAGGTGTCTCCGAAGGTGTTTGTTGGGTTGGCATAGATCGAGATTAGGATTTCTCACTCCGAGTATCGGAGAGGTATCTCTGGGCCCTCTCGGTAATGCACATCACTATAAGTCTTGCAAGCAATGTAACTAATGAGTTAGTTGAGGGATGATGCATTATGGAACGAGTAAAGAGACTTTCCGGTAACGAGATTGAACTAGGTATTGAGATACCAACGATCGAATCTCGGGCAAGTAACATACCGATGACAAAGGGAACAACGTATGTTGTTATGCGGTTTGACCAATAAAGATCTTCGTAAAATATGTAGGAGCCAATATGAGCATCCAGGTTCCGCTATTGGTTATTGACCGGAGATGAGTCTCGGTCATGTCTACATAGTTCTCGAACCCGTAGGGTCCGCACTCTTAACGTGACGATCGGTATTATGAGTTTATGTGTTTTGATGTACCGGAGGTTGTTCGGAGCCCCGGATGAGATCAGGGACATGACGAGGAGTCTCAAAATGTTCGAGACGTAAAGATCGATATATTGGAAGGCTATATTCGGACATCGAAAAGGTTCTAAGTGGTTCGGGTATTTATCGGAGTACCGGAGAGTTACGGGAATTCACCGGGGAGTATATGGGCCTTATTGGGCTTTAGGGGAGAAAGAGGGGCTGCCTAGGGCAGGCCACCCCCCAAGGCCTAGTCCGAATTGGACTAGGGGGAGGGGCGACGCCCCCTCCTTCCTTCTCTTCTCTCTTCCCCTTCCTTCTCTCCTACTCCTACTACTTGGAAGGGGGTGGGGGAATCCTACTCCCGGTGGGAGTAAGACTCCCCAGGGCGCGCCATAGTAGAGGGCGGGCCCTCCCCCTCCTCCACTCCTTTATATACGGGGGAGGGGGGCACCCCATAGACACACAAGTTGACCATTGATCTTTTAACCGTGTGCGGTGCCCCCCTCCACCATAATCCACCTCAGTCATATCGTAGCGGTGCTTAGACGAAGCCCTGCGTCGGTAGATTCATCAACACCATCATCACGCCGTCATGCTGACGGAACTCTCCCTCGAAGCTCTACTGGATCGTGAGTTCGTGGGACGTCACCGAGCTAAACGTGTGCAGATCGCGGAGGTGTTGTACGTTCGGTACTAGGATCGGTCGATCGTGAAGACATACGACTACATCAACCGCGTTGTCATAACGCTTCCGCTTTCAGTCTACGAGGGTACGTGGACAACACTCTCCCCTCTCGTTGCTATGCATCACCATGATCTTGCGTGTGCGTAGGATTTTTTTTTGAAATTACTACGTTCCCCAACAGTGGTATGAGAGCCAGGTTTATGCGTAGATGTTATATACACGAGTAGAACACAAGTGAGTTGTGGGCGACACTAGTCATACTGCTTACCAGCATGTCATACTTTGATTCGGCGGTATTGTTGGATGAAGCGGCCCGGACCGACATTACGCGTACACTTACGTGAGACTGGTTCTACCGACGTGCTTCGCACACAGGTGGCTGGCGGGTGTCAGTTTCTCCAACTTTAGTTGAATCGAGTGTGGCTACTCCCGGTCCTTGTTGAAGGTTAAAACAACACATACTTGACGAAAAATCGTTGTGGTTTTGATGCGTAGGTAAGAACGGTTCTTGCTCAGCCCATAGCAGCCACGTAAAACTTGCAACAACAAAGTAGAAGATGTCTAACTTATTTTTGTAGGGCATGTTATGATGTCATATGGTCAAGACATGATGCTAAATTTTATTGTATGAGATGATCATGTTTTGTAACGGAGTTATCGGCAACTGGCAGGAGCCATATGGTTGTCGCTTTATTGTATGAAATGCAATCGCCATGTAATTGCTTTACTTTATCACTATGTGGTAGCGATAGTCGTAGAAGCAATAGTTGGCGAGACGACAACGATGCTACGATGGAGATCAAGGTGTTGCACCGGTGACGATGGTGATCATGACGGTGCTTTGGAGATGGAGATCAAAGGCACAAGATGATGATGGCCATATCAAATCACTTATATTGATTGCATGTGATGTTTATCTTTTATGCATCTTATTTTGCTTAGTTCGGCGGTAGCATTATAAGATGATCTCTCACTAAATTTCAAGGTACAAGTGTTCTCCCTGAGTATGCACCGTTGCGAAAGTTCGTCGTGCCGGGACACCACGTGATGATCGGGTGTGATAAGCCCTACGTTCACATACAACGGGTGCAAGCCAGTTTTGCACACACAGAATACTTGGGTTAAACTTGACGAGCCTAGCATATGCAGATAGGGCCTCGGAACACTAAGACCGAAAGGTCGAGCGTGAATCATATAGTAGATATGATCAATATAGTGATGTTCACCATTGAAAACTACTCCATCTCACGTGATGATCGGACATGGTTTAGTTGATATGGATCGCGTGATCACTTAGACGATTAGAGGGATGTCTATCTAAGTGGGAATTCTTAAGTAATATGATTAATTGAACTTTAATTTATCATGAACTTAGTCCTGGTAGTATTTGCATAACTATGTTGTAGATCAATAGCTCGCGATATAGCTCCCGTTTATTTTTTGGATATATTCCTAGAGAAAAACTATGTTGAAAGATGTTAGTAGCAATGATGCAGATTAGCTCCATGATCTGAGGATTATCCTCATTGCTGCACAGAAGTATTATGTCCTTGATGCACCGCTAGGTGACGGACCTATTGCAGGAGCAGATGCAGACGTTATGAACATTTTGACAAGCTCGGTATGACGACTACTTGATAGTTAAGTGCACCATGCTTTACGGCTTAGATCCGGGACTTCAAAAATGTTTTGAACGCCACGGAGCATATAAGATGTTCCAAGAGTTGAAATTGGTACTTCATACTCATGCCCGTGTCAAGAGGTATGAGACCTCTGACGGTACTTTGCCTACAAGATGGAGGAGAATAGCTCAACCAGTGAGCATGTGCTCAGATTGTCTGGGTACTACAATTGCTTGAATCAACTGGGAGTTAATCTTCCAGATAATATAGTAATTGGCAAAGTTCTCTAGTCACTATCACCAAGTTACTAGAACTTTGTGATGAACTATAATATGCAAGGGATGACGAAAACAATTCCCAAGCTCTTCGCGATGCTAAAATCGGCGAAGGTAGAAATCAAGAAAAGCATCAAGTGTTGATGGTTGACAAGGACACTAGTTTGAAGAAAAAGGGCAAAGGGAAGAAGGGGAACTTCAAGAAGAACGGCAAACAAGTTGCTGCTCAAGTGAAGAAGCCCAAGTCTGGACCTAAGCCTGAGACTAAGTGCTTCTACTGCAAAGGGACTGGTCACTGGAAGCGGAACTGTCCCAAGTATTTGGCGGATAAGAAGGATGGCAAAGTGAACAAAGGTATATTTGATATACATGTTATTGATGTGTACTTTACTAGTGTTTATAGCAACCCCTCAGTATTTGATACTAGTTCAGTTGCTAAGATTTGTAACTCGAAACGGGAGTTGCAGAATGAACAGAGACTAGTTAAGGGTGAAGTGACGATGTGTGTTGGAAGTGGTTCCAAGATTGATATGATCATCATCGCACACTCCCTATACTTTCGGGATTAGTGTTGAACCTAAATAAATGTTATTTCATGTTTGCGTTAAGCATGAATATGATTTGACCATGTTTTTTGCAATACAGTTATTCATTTGAAGTCAGAGAATAATTGTTGTTCTGTTTACATGAATAAAACCTTCAATGGTCATACACCCAAGGTGAATGGTTTATTGAATCTCGATCGTAGTGATACACATATTCATAATATTGAAGCCAAAAGATGCAAAGTTAATAATGATAGTACAACTTATTTGTGGCACTGCCATTTAGGTCATATTGGTGTAAAGTGCATGAAGAAAATCCATGTTGATGGGCTTTTGGAATCACTTGATTATGAATCAGTTGATGCTTGCGAACCATGCCTCATGGGCAAGATGACTAAAACTCCGTTCTCCGGAACAATGGAGCGAGCAACAGACTTGTTGGAAATAATACATACTGATGTATGCAGTCCGATGAGTGTTGAGCCTCGCGGCAGGTATCGTTATTTTCTGACCTTCACAAATGATTTGAGCAGATATGGGTATATCTACTTGATGAAACATAAATCTGAAACATTTGAAAAGTTCAATTAATTTTAGAGTGAAGTGGAAAATCATCGTAACGAGAAAATAAAGTTTCTACGATCTGATCGTGGGGGAGAATATTTGATTTACGAGTTTGGTCTTCATTTCAAACAATGCGGAATAGTTTCGCAACTCATGCCACCTGGAACACCACAGCGTAATGGTGTGTCCGAACATCATAACCGTACTTTATTGGATATAGTGCAATCTATGATGTCTCTTACCGATTTACCACTATCATTTTGGGGTTATGCATTAGAGACAGCTACATTCACGTTCAATAGGGCACCATCTAAATCCGTTGAGATGACACCTTATGAACTATGGTTTGGCAAGAAACCCAAGTTGTCATTTCTTAAAGTTTGGGGCTGCGATGCTTATGTGAAAAAGCTTCAACCTGATAAGCTCAAACCCAAATCGGAGAAATGTGTCTTCATAGGATACCCAAAAGAGACTATTGGGTACACCTTCTATCACAGATCCGAAGGCAAGATATTCGTTGCTAAGAATGGATCCTTTCTAGAGAAGGAGTTTCTGTTGAAAGAAGTGAGTGGGAGGAAATTAGAACTTGATGAGGTAATTGTACCTTCTCCCGAATTGGAAAGTAGTTTATCACAGAAATCAGTTCCAGTGATTCCTATACCAATTAGTGAGGGAGCTAATGATGATGATCATGAAACTTCATATCAAGTTACTACCGAACCTCGTAGGTCAACCAGAGTAAGATCCACACCAGAGTGGTACGGTAATCCTATTCTGGAGGTCATGTTACTTGACCATGACGAACCTACGAACTATGAGGAAGAGATGATGAGCCCAGATTCCGCGAATTGGCTTGAGGCCATGAAATCTGAGATGGGATCCATGTATGATAACAAAGTGTGTACTTTGGTTGACTTGCCCGATAATCGGCAAGCCATTGAGAAGAAATGGATCTTCAAGAGGAAGACGGACGCTGATAGTAGTGTTACTATCTACAAAGCTAGACTTGTCGATTTTTTTGACAAAGTTCAAGGTGTTGACTACGATGAGATTTTCTCACTCGTAGCGATGCTTAAGTCTGTCCGAATCATGTTAGCAAATTGCCACATTTTATGAAATCTGGCAAATGGATGTCAAAACTACATTCCTTAATGGATTTCTTCAAGAAGAGTTGTATATGATGCAACCAGAAGGTTTTGTCGATCCTAAAGGTGCTAACAAAATGTGCAAGCTCCAGCGATCCATCTATGGACTGGTGCAAGCATCTCGAAGTTGGAATATACGCTTTGATGAGTTGATCAAAGCATATAGTTTTATACAGACTTGCGGTGAAGCCTGTATTTACAAGAAAGTGAGTGGGAGCACTACAACATTTTTGATAAGTATATATGAATGACATATTGTTGATCAGAAATAATGTAGAATTTTTTGGAAAGCATAAAGGAGTATTTGAAAGGAGTTTTTCAAAGAAAGACCTCGGTGAAACTTCTTACATATTGAGCATCAAGATCTATAGAGATAGATCAAGATGCTTGATAAGTTTTTTCAATGAGTACATACCTTGACAAGATTTTGAAGTTCAAAATGGAACAGTCAAACAAAGAGTTCTTGCCTGTGTTACAAGGTGTGAAATTGAGTAAGACTCAAAGCTCGACCACGGCAGAAGATAGAAAGAGAATGGAAGTCATTCCCTATGCCTCAGCCATAGGTTCTATAAAGTATGCCATGCTGTGTACCAGATCTATTATATACCCTACACTGAGTTTGGCAAGGGAGTACAATAGTGATCTAGGAGTAGATCACTGAACAGCGGGTAAAATTATCCTTAGTGGAATAAGGATATGTTTCTCGATTATGGAGGTGACAAAAGGTTCGTCGTAAAGGGTTACATCGATGAAAGTTTTGACACTGATCCAGATGACTCTAAGTCTCAATCTGGATACATATTGAAAGTGGGAGCAATTAGCTAAAGTAGCTCCATGCAGAGCATTATAGACATAGAAATTTGCAAAAATACATACGGATCTGAATTTGGCAGACCCGTTGACTATACTTCTCTCACAAGCAAAACATGATCACACCTTAGTACTCTTTGGGTGTTAATCACATGGCGATGTAAACTAGATTACTGACTCTAGTAAACCCTTTGAGTGTTGGCCAAATGGCGATGTGAACTATGGATATTCACATGGTGATGTAAACTATTTGTGTTAAATCACATGGCGATGTGAACTAGATTATTGACTCTAGTGTAAGTGGGAGACTGAAGGAAATATGCCCTAGAGGCAATAATAAAGTTGTTATTTATATTTCCTTATATCATGATAAATATTTATTATTCATGCTAGAATTGTATTAACTGGAAACTTAGTACATGTTTGAATACATTGACAAACAGAGTGTCACTAGTATGCCTCTACTTTGAGTAGCTCGTTGAATCAAAGATGGTCAAGTTTCCTAGCCATAGACATGAGTTGTCATTTGATTAACGGGATCGCATCATTAGAGAATGATGTGATTGACTTGACCCATTCCGTTAGCTTAGCACTTGAACGTTTAGTACGTTGCTATTGCTTTCTTCATGACTTATACATGTTCCTATGACTATGAGATTATACAACTCCCGAATACCGGAGGAACACTTTGTGTGCTATCAAACGTCACAACGTAACTGGGTGATTATAAATATGCTCTACAGGTGTCTCCGAAGGTGTTTGTTGGGTTGGCATAGATCGAGATTAGGATTTGTCACTCAGAGTATCAGAGAGGTATCTCTGGGCCCTCTCGGTAATGCACATCACTATAAGTCCCGCAAGCAATGTAACTAATAAGTTAGTTGCGGGATGATGCATTACGGAACGAGTAAAGAGAATTGCCGGTAACGAGATTGAACTTGGTATTGAGATGCCGACGATCGAATCTTGGGCAAGTAACATGCCGATGACAAAGGGAACAACGTATGTTGTTATGCAGTTTGACCGATAAAGATCTTCCTAGAATATGTAGGAGCCAATATGAGCATCCAGGTTCCGCTATTGGTTATTGACCGGAGATGAGTCTCGGTCATGTCAACATAGTTCTCGAACCCGTAGAGTCCGCGCGCTTAACGTTCGGTGACGATCAGTATTATTAGTTTATGTGTTTTGATGTATCGAAGGTTGTTCGGAGTCCCGTATGAGATCATGGACATGACGAGGAGTCTCAAAATGTTCGAGAGGTAAAGATCAATATATTGGAAGGCTATATTCGGACATCGGAAAGGTTCTGAGTGGTTCGGGTATTTATCGCAGTACCGGAGAGTTACGGGAATTCGCCGGGGAGTATATGGGCCTTATTGGGCTTTAGGGGAGAGAGAGGGGGGCTGCCTAGGGCAGGCCGCGCACCCCCCAAGGCCTAGTCCGAATTGTACTAGGGGGAGGGGCGGCGCCCCCTCCTTCCTTCTCTTCTCTCTTCCCCTTCCTTCTCTCCTACTCCTACTACTTGGAAGGGCGGGAATCCTACTCCCGATTGGAGTAGGACTCCCCAGGGCGCGCCATAGTAGAGGGCCGGCCCTCCCCCTCCTCCACTCCTTTATATACGGGGAGGGGGGCACCCCATAGACACACAAGTTGACCACTGATCTTTTAACCGTGTGCGGTGGCCCCCTCCACCATAATCCACCTCGGTCATATCGTAGTGGTCCTTAGACAAAGCCCAGCGTCAGTAGCTTCATCAACACCGTCATCACGCCGTCGTGCTGACGGAACTCTCCCTCGAAGCTCTACTGGATCGTGAGTTCATGGGACGTCACCGAGCTGAACGTGTGCAGATCGCGGAGGTGCCGTACGTTCGGTACTAGGATCAGTCGATCGTGAAGACGTACGACTACATCAACCGCGTTGTCATAACTCTTCCGCTTTCGGTCTATGAGGGTACGTGGACAACACTCCCCCCTCTCGTTGCTATGCATCACCATGATATTGCGTGTGCGTAGGATTTTTTTTGAAATTACTACGTTCCCCCAACACAATTTATTTTCCGTATCTAGACTAGCTGATTTTGGTTTCAATGTCCTATTTAGTGAAGTAGATTGCCAAGTGTTTCGAAGAGATAATCATATTATGGTCTTCACCGGTATATGTAGAGGTGATCTATACATTGTTGACTTCACTAAAAAGGCTCAACCTAGAACTTGCTTAATTGCTAAATCTTCTAAAGGTTGGTTGTGGCATAGAAGGTTAGGTCATGTGGGCATGCGAAATCTTGATAAGCTTATTAAAGATGATCATATCCTTGGAGTTAAAGACGTTATATTTGACAAGGATAGACTTTGCAGTGCTTGTCAGGCAGGAAAACAGGTTGGAGGAAGCCACCCCGTGAAAAACATCATGACCATGAGAAGACAGCTCGAGCTGCTTCATATGGATCTTTTTTGGTCCCAACGCCTACAAAAGTCTCGGTGGTAACTCATTTGGTTTAGTCATTGTCGATGACTTTTCAAGATTTTCATGGGTGTTCTTTCTTGATGATAAATCGCAGGTCCAAAAGATCTTTAAGAACTTCCCTAGGAAGGCCCAAAATCAATTTGAAGTGAAGATCAAGAAGGTTCGCAGCAACAATGGAACGGAGTTCAAGAACGCCAATGTGGACACCTTTCTTGACGAAGAAGGGATTTCACATGAGTTCTCGGCTACATACACTCCTCAACAAAATGGAGTTGTTGAGAGGAAGAACCGGACTCTTATTGAGATGACGAGAACGATGCTTGATGAGTACTAGACGCCAAAACACTTCTTGGCGGAAGCGGTTGAGACAGCTTGTCATGCAACAAATGGTCTATATCTTCACAAGCTACTCAGCAAGACGGCATACGAGCTCCTCACCGGTAACAAACCCCAAGTTGGATACTTTCGAGTATTCGGCTCAAAGTGCTATATTCTTGATAAGCATCGTCGTTCGAAATTTGCTCCTAAATCTCATCAAGGTTTCCTACTCGGTTATGGCTCAAACTCTCACACTTACCGTGTCTACAACAATTTCACTCGAAAGGTTGAAGAGACGGTAGATGTGAAGTTTGATGAATCTAACGGCTCGCAAGTAGAGCAATTGCCAATTGATGTAGGAGACAAAGACCCTTCGGAAGCAATACAAGACTTGTCTATTGGCAAGATTCGCCCATCGGAGGTGAAGGAGAGCACCTCGTCCGTCCAAGTGGAAGCCTCTACCTCATGACAAGGTGAACCACGAGTTGACTCGGAGGCATCCACAAGTGGGACATGCCAAGATGAAGAAAATGAGGAAGAGCACCAAGATGAACCTCATCAACCTCCTTCTCCACCTCTACAAGAGAACAACAACACCAACAATGAAGAAGGCCAAGAGGAAGAACAAGAAGATGAAGAGGATGTTCCACCCCGACCCAAACAAAAGCTCTCACGAGTTAGAGAAAGAGTTTGAAGAGACCATCCCATCGAACAAATCTTTGATGATATCCAAACCAAGAGAATTACTCGCTCTAAAAATTGTTTGGCTAATTTTTGTGAACATTATTCATTCATCTCTAGTATTGAACCTATGAAGGTTGAAGAAGCGCTTGATAATCCGGATTGGGTGAACGCCATGCACGAAGAGCTACACACTTCGAGAGGAACCAAGTGTGGACCTTGGTAGAAAAGCCGGACAACAACCAAAATGTCATTGGTACCAAATGCGTGTTTCGGAATAAGCAAGATGAGGATGCACAAGTTGTACGCAACAAGGCCCGTCTCGTTGCCCAAGGCTACACTCAAGTCGAAGGTATGGACTCTGGTGAGACGTATGCCCCCGGTTCTAGACTTTCCATACGCATCTTACTTGCTTATGCCAATCACCATGACATTACTTTGTATCAAATGGACATTAAAAGTGCTTTTCTAAATGGTGAAATTGAGGAGGAAGTTTATGTTAAACAACCCCCCGGCTTTGTTAATCCTAAGAAACCCGATCATGTTTACAAACTTCACAAAGCTCTTTATAGTCTTAAACAAGCTCCTAGAGCGTGGTATAAATGCTTGACCAAGTTCCTTATTGAAAAAGGCTTTGAGATTGGAAAAATTGATTCTACTCTTTTTACTAAAAGGGTTAATGGTGAATTATTTCTGTGCCAAATTTATGTGGATGATTGTAACATCCCAAATTTTCAATTTGGAATGTTATACATAGATCATCATGCATATCATATTTTGTTGCATTTCGTTTCGTGATCCTCGAAATACTAAGCAACTCAAGGACCCTCGGAGAGAGTTGGGGATTTCACTGTTTTCATATTTGAATTTTATCAAATATTGAAACGAGGATTATTTGATTTATTATTTTTCCCTCCAAAAATATTTCATATTAAAATATATGAGAGGAGAAAATATGACTTCTCCAAAATAAATGAAATATTGGAGGAAAAATATTAAAATCAAATATTTGATTTTATTCGGATTTTATTGCTATTTTATTCGCATTAGAAAAATTGCATTTTAGGGACAAGAAAATGTTCATCTTGTTCTAAATATTTTATTTAGATGGTGAAAACTTGTTTTGGCATTTTTAAATTTTTTATTTATTTTTCAAAGATTTATTTTTGACGGAATCTATTTTTTTTAAAGAGCCCGCCGGACCGAACTGGGCCGAGGCCCAGCTGGCCAGCCTCCCCGCGCTGCCGTCTCCCACGCGGAGACCGCGACCGCCCCGCCGCCGCTCGCCGTGGCCGAGTCGGCCACGCCACCCCGCCCCCTCCCACAAGCCACCTCCTCCCCCTTTAAAATCCAACCCGGGGCCCCCCTGGAGCCCCAAGCCGAGCCGCCGCCGCCGCAAGTCGCCCGCCCCACCGCCATGCGCCGCTGCTGCCGCCGCCGCTCGTCGCTGCTGCCGCCCCGCCGCCGCACGCCGCCGCTCGCCACTGCTGCCGCCCGCCGCCGAGCCACCCCGTGCCGCACCCCGCCTCGCCGCGGAAACCGCCGGAGCCGCCGCCGATCCGATCTCGCCGTTCGGTTTTTTCGGTTTAGGTAAAAACCGTCGATTTTTTTAAACCCTAGTTTCGTTTTTTAGATCGGTTCGTTGGTTTTCTTGGTTTAGTTTATTTAGCGGACGATCGTCCGTACGTTCGTTTTAACGAACGGTTTTCGCCCGTTAGTCACAGACAACTACGTTCATTCGTTAGCCTGTTCGTCAGTTTTCTTTTTTCTCGGGTTTTTCGCGATTATTTTCGATCGCGATTTCTGATCCGATTTTCGTTTCAGTTTATCTTTTCGCTCGTTTATCGGAATCAGGTGATTCAAGCGCCTAGATCTTCGTCTCGAAACCCTCTTTCTATTTAATCAACTTGAACAAGATTTTGGTACTGTAAAATTTGACTTTAGTCCAGATTAGTAAACGGATCTTGTTTCTTTCGCAGTTTGAGTTTCGTTGCTCCGTTTGATTTGATTCTTTTTGCAAACCGGAGTTTTTAAGTTGAACTTTTTGGTCAATTCTTCTTATTTGAGTTTTGCCCGTACATCCGTGATTGATTGCTTATGTATGCTATTGTTTGTTTGCGATAGAATTCCCAGAGTGCGAAGCGTGCTACTACGAGTCCCTAGGTTTTGCGGATCGTCAGCAAGGCAAGTAACACATTGATCATACTCTTTTCATACCCATTTTTTATGCATTAGCTCCAATCCTCAAACACTGCATGATTAGGATGTGATTAACTTGTGGGTATTGGGAAGTAGTTGATGAGGTAGAACCTATTGCCCTGTTATAATCAAACCCTTGGGAGTTACTTCTACGTATTGCTTATATTGCTATGCTATGCTCGTAGACGTGGTTTGAGTGAGTGAATCCATGACAGATGTGAGATTGTTAATTAATGGTTCAACTTAAGGTGGCAACTTTAGTACACATCTGGGTGGATTGCTTGTCGGGGGCACCTGGAGAATCCAGTGTTGTCCTAGGATATCCCGGAGTACCCGTGTGATCATCCTAAGGCCCGCCACCCAGGCTCAAAGGGAACTGAGATATTTCATGCTACAAACTTCCGTGTGCAGCCACAAGCTATTATGGGCTCTAGCATAGTTGAGTAAGTTGCATGACCTCTTCCAGTGGTAGGCTAGCAGATGTAGAGGGATGTAGGTTGGTACTGTCCACCCGGGGTTAGAGTTAATGCTTCTGAAAGACTGTGTCTCGGTCACCCGTTTCTCAAACACCATGTAGTGCGATAAATCCAAAGGAGGCGATCGAGTCTTGTGGGGAAAAGTGCGCAAACCTCTGCAGAGTGTACAATCTAATCATGGTTAGCCGTGTCCCCGGTTATGGACATCTTGAGTATCTAGTACTTGGATTATCCGAAGTATCTCATCAATCTAATTTAATATGTTGGGTTGATAATTACTTTTAATTGGGATTGAGTTGGAGGAACCTTCTCAATGATGTTTCAACTACCATGACAGTTAAATAAAATTTATTTCTTTGTTGTAGGGAAAAATTGGCTTTTAGCAAAACTATAACCATAGAGCTTTCCACCAGCCAAATATGCATGTAGTGATAGCATTATTCTGTTCTTGCTCTACTGTGTTATATTGCCAGCATATTCCATGTGCTGACCCGTTTTCGGGCTGCAACGTATTATGTTGCAGACTTTTCAGACGAGGAGTAAGGTTTGTTAGGTTGTTGCCGTGCAGCTCAGCTATGCCGTTGGAGTTGATGGACTCACTTTATCTTCCAAGCCTTCCGCTGTTATTGTATTAGATGGCCTTAAGCCATATTTATTGTAATAAGTTCTCTTCTGAGACATTCGATGTAATAAGTGTGTGATTGCTACTCTGTTATAAATCCTTCGAGTACTGTGTGTGTCAGCATTACCGATCCAGGGATGACACAGAAGCATAGAGACTTGACCGTTTGAGCTTAGGTCGCTACAATGATATCATATTTGGTTCGACTAACCCTCATTTTAGTGAAAAGTTTGGAAGGCTAATGTCGGAGAAGTTTGAGATGTCTATGATTAGTGAACTCAAGTTCTTTGGTTTGCAAATCAAGCAAACTAAGGAGGGTACCTTTGTTTCCCAAACAAAGTATATCAAGGACTTATTCAAGAAGTTCAACATGCAAGAAAGCAAAGGTATGAAAACACCCATGCCTACTAGTGGAAATCTTGACTTGACAAAGGATGGCAAACCGGTTGACCAAAAGGTTTATCGCTCTATGATTGGTTCATTGTTATATCTATGTGCCTCCTGTCCCGACATTATGCTAAGTGTGTGCATGTGTGAAAGATATCAAGCGGCCCCTAAGGAATGTCATCTTAAGGCTGTGAAAAGGATAGTGAGATACGTAATTCATACACCAAACTGTGGCATTTGGTATCCTAAGAGGTCTTCTTTTGATCTTGTTGGCTACTCCGATTCGGACTATGCCGGTGACAAGGTTGATAGAAGTCCACTTCGGGTACTATTCAATTTCTTGGTAGATCTCTTGTGTCTTGGTCCTCCAAGAAACAAAACTCGGTATCCTTATCCACCGCCGAAGCGGAATACATTGCCGCCGGTTCATGTTGTGCTCAATTACTTTGGATGAACCAAACTCTTAAAGATTATGGGATATATGTGAAACATGTTCCATTGCTTTGTGATAATGAAAGTGCTATAAAGATTGCTCACAATCCCGTGCAACATTCTCGAACTAAGCATATTGAAGTTCATCATCATTTCATTCGAGATCATATTGCTAAGGGAGACATTGATCTTAAGCATGTTCGCACCGATAAGAAATTGGCGGATATATTCAGCAAACCGCTTGATGAGAAAGTATTTTGCCGTTTGAGAGGTGAATTGAACATCATTGATGCCTCAAACTTGTAGTAGAAACTCCATTTGGATACATGCAAGGCATGAGCCTTTGACTAATCCTTGATATTTCTCTTATGATGATGATCATATGTCATGGATCTACTTGTACCCTTGCATGTCATCTAACCCTTGTAGGTACTTGGTTAAATCCAAATCTATGAGATTGCAACTACTCACATCTTGAGCAATCTCTACATCACCAAGTCTCTACTATTTGGTGGTTGAAGACAAGGAAGCATGAATCCTTTCAACATATCCTTTTGACAATTTTTATACATCAAATTTCATTTGGTATCAAGTTTCATGATTGTCATTTTAGATACACAAGTGCTCTTCCTTACAAGACTAACGCATGTAGGTAGATGAACTCAAACTACAAGTGGTGCTCCCAACTCTTGATGAACTACATCAACCCTGAGAATCCTACACAAGTTCAACTACATGGTCAAGAACAACACTACCACCCAAGGTATGTTATTCCATCTTAGAGAAGCTTTACCCCAAGTCATGGGTTAAAGCAGCTCAACAAGATGTGAATACATCAAAATGCTTAAACGAAAAATGGTAACCCCATTTTGAGCTTAAATTATGAGTATGACCTATGATCAAGTGTTCTCACTTGACTCCTCAGTCAATATACTCTAACATAGGTGACTTTGTTGCCGACCCTTTCTAGATGAAGTTCTCTAGTATTTCTTTGTGTTCTTGCATTTGTGCCTAGCTTGTTTGTTTCCTTTTCACTTCATCTAGATTTCTTTCTTTTGTCAGTAATTTTCTGCATTCCTTGCATCTAATTCGTTGCAAATCTTTAAGTTAATTCCTTGCAAATCCTTGCGAGGTCTTATTTGTCTAAGTGAGCTGGGATGAATTTTTTTTCCTCTGTATTGAACTCGGTCTCACCGATCTCTGCCTCTCGGCAAGACCGAACTGCAATACTACATTGTAGATTGTTCATCGGTATAACCGACAAGGACAAACCCGGTCTGACCGATATGCATCATCTACGACATCTCCAACTTAGTGTCACTGATGAAAATAACTCGGTGTTACCGATTTCACTACTAAGAAAACATTTTGTCATTGCAATTATCATCTCTTCTCCAGCTCCACTCGATGATTCTCATCCTCTACTAGCATCTTCAATTACATGATGCTTTGAAATGTGACTCAAGGAGCAAACCTATACGACTCATGCTCCAAAAGATCCCTTCTTGGAAATTGATGTCAAAGGGGGAGAGAGAGCACATCAAAGCTTATCACATAAGAGAATAAGCACATCTTAGCTTCTCCTGATGCTTATTAACCATAGAGGAGAGAAGTCACATGTCTTTAAGAGGGGAAAGACATGTTAAGTAAAATGTTATGTTGCTTTGTTCTGATTCTCTTCTTCCCTATCTTCTCCCATTATCCAATATCAGATTCCGAGGGAGAAAGAGTTCATATCTGAGGGACGAAAATCTTTGGAATTTGTTGCATATCTTTATTCCTTGGGGACATGTCTATATCCAAATAGAGTACTAAGTACTCACTCACTACATGTCATCCCAGTCCTGGTACTCTTGTGGTTTTCACAACCTGCTTTGTTTAGTAGGTGTTCTTGTGTTATCTAACCCTGTTTTCTCAAGCTCGCCTCCTCCAAAGCCCGCTCAAGACCACAAGGTAAGTATATACATCACACTCATCTGCATGATGACCTCTTGCTGATGTACATACTGTTTGCAAGAAGGACTCATAAACATGAAGGTACATTTCCTGCATTTACATCTTTTGCTCTGATGCGTATAGCCAAGACACATGTAACTCATTGCTCGCTCTGACATGCTCATGAATTCACATGCTCTTATATACAATCTTTATATGAATGCATACATGTAGGGGGAGCCAATGCATGTTACATGTCTTTCCAAAGCTTTACTTGTTATTCTTCATATCTTTATCTAAGGCTTTGATGTATGTTGTCGTCAATTACCAAAAAGGGGGAGATTGAAAGCACAAGTGCTCCCTGGGTGATTTTGGTAATTAATGTCAACATATCTCTTGTTGGACTAATATTTTCATCTAGTATATTTCAGAAAGTTCAGCAAAGGCGTGGCATGGACAAGAGGATGTGGAACCCCTTCAAGATGCTAAGGACAACAGATTGGCAAAAGCTCAAGACTCTTCATTTCTATTTCAGTGATCCAAGATCACGTTGAGTCCATAGGAAAAGCCAATACTATTAAAAGGGGATGAGGTGTTACTTAATGGTCTACTTTCTCAAAGTGCTTAGTGATATGCTCCAAAGCCCTCAACCACTTTCTCAAATCCAAATGTGTCCTAAACCTAAAGTCAAAATCGGCCCCACCGATTTGATTCATCTGATGCCACCGAGTTCACTTGACATAGCCATAGCCAGAAACCCTAATCAGTTCGGTCTCACCGATGGGATCTCGGTCTCACCGAGATGGGCTTGCAAACTCTCTGTTGCCTGTTGCAACTATTTCGATCTCACCGAAATATGCAGTCGGCCCCATCGAGTTTGCTTGACCAACTCTCTATTTGCTTATTACTAAAATCGGTCTCATCGAGTTTATGTAATCGGTCAAACCGAGATGAGGTTTTACCCTAACACTAGCACATCGGTCCCACCGAGTTGATCATGTCGGTCCCATTGAAAAGCCTAACGTTCACATTTTGAACTAAATCGGTCTCACCGAGTTCATACATTCGGTCTGACCGAGTTGGCTCAATTGTGTGTAATGGTTAGATTTTGTGTGGAGGCTATATATACCCCTCCACCCTTCTCTCCATCAGTGAGAGAGCCATCGGAACGTGCCTACACTTCCAGTATTCATTTTCTGAGAGAGAACCACCTACTCATGTGTTGAGACCAAGATATTCCAATCCAACCACAAGAATCTTGATCTCTAGCCTTCCCAAAGTTGCTTTCCACTCAAATGATCTTTCCACCATAGCCAAATTTGTGAGAGAGAGGGTTGAGTGTTGGGGAGACTATCATTCAAAGCACAAGAGCAAGGAGTTCATCATCAACACACCATCTATTACCTTTTGGAGAGTGGTGTCTCCTAGATTGGTTAGCTGTCACTTGGGAGCCTCCGTCAAGATTGTGGAGTTGAACCAAGGAGTTTGTAAGGGCAAGGAGATCGCCTACTTCATGAAGATCTACCCAAGTGAGGCAAGTCCTTCGTGGGTGATGGACATGGTGGGATAGACAAGGTTACTTCTTCGTGGACCCTTCATGGGTGGAGCCCTCCATGGACTCGCGCAACCGTTACTGTTGGGGATATAACTACTGGATGTGAACCGCCCAGGAGGGGCCGGGTCATACCACTGGCGACTTATCAGTGAAGATGGCGGGTCACAGCAAGCCCATTGACGGCCCAAGACGCAGAAGCAACTTGAGGCCCAAGGGGATGAACCGCCACATGTATAGCTTGTATTGTAAGGCAAGTTTAGCCAGTCACCGAGCTGGACACGTTGTGTATGAGCCGGCCGGGACTGTGTAAGCCGTCGGGCATGAACCTGTGTATATAAAGGGGTGGCCCGGCGGCGGGTTGAGGGAAGAAACAACAAGTCGAGAGATAGGTCAAGCGTATTCGCTCCCTGGTAATCGAAACCCAGGCAATACAATCCCAAACTAGAGTAGGCCTTTACCTCTACCGCGAGGGGCTAAACCAGTATAAACTCTCTGTGTCCTTTGTCCCGATTAACCCCTTTAAGTTGACCTAGTTGTGATGGCTCCACGACTAAGTCCTTCCGCTAGGACATCTGCCGTGTCAACTCCACGACAGTTGGCGCCCACCGTGGGGCCAGCGCACGGTGGTTTCGAGTTCTTGAAGGGCAGCTTCAAAGGGATCAAGGGATACGCTGTGGGTCGGATGACCAAGAGTCCTCACGGCAAGCTCTACATCGATGATGCAGGCTGGGGCCCCGAGGCCGGCTCAATTGAGTACGAGTATTGGGTCTCCTTCGGCGGAATCCATGTCTTCATCGGCAAGATCGGTGAACCGGGCCCTGAGCCGGACACCTGCACCGACGTCATCGAGATGGCTCAGCGTGCACGACCCGCCCAAGTTCAACCCGCCGTGAAGCATGCCTTTGTTGGTTTCATCCATGGGGAGGAATTTAAGGAAGAAGCTGTGTCTGGTGTTGAGATGGCCATCTACTCTGATGGTGCATCATCCACAGGTGAGACTAATTCAATGTATCAAGTGCAAGACGGCCGGCTTGGGGGCTGTTCCGATGGCGACAGTATTACGGACCCCTATGAGCCGCCGAACAGGGTTGCGATTTTCATGGCCGGCACACAACCGGCGCTCGGCTCAACGACCGCCGCGGCTATGACCTCCAGCTCAACGACTGCGGTGACAGCTGGTGCTAGCGGCATTGCACGCCTGCCGGCTCAAGTTATGACAGAGTTATTGGAGGCTTTGGCGGCTTTGATGGGGGTGGAGGTGACCCCGGACAACCAGGAACAACATAAGGTGGATGTGGCGAAGCTACGAGATGAGATAGCTCAAGCCAAGGAAGAACAGGGCGGCTGAGAACGCTAGGATGGCCATGGAGCGGGCTGCTTTGGACACTCAGGCACAACGGATGCAGGCAGAGTCTTTCCGGCTCACCTTGGACCAAAACGCTTCAAATGCCATCATGAGAAGGAGGCACAAGAGTCATTTACCTCCGACTTACGATGCGAGAAACCTCTTCAACACGCCTGGGGCAGGGACCAACGACCCGCCAGAGGTGAATCGGGCAGTTGAGGCGCCTGTGACCGGAGCGCCGGTTCAGCCGCGTACTATGGATCCGCCTCGTTTGGATATGACTCCACCTCAGCATGTTCCGACACCGCTGGGTCATTATTCTAACCCTCTGGACAATATGATTTATGCGGCGACACGATTAGCGACTCTCCCAGCTGACGGCGAGTCTCCAACTGCGATAGAGGCGAGAAGGGCGAGAGAACTTCTTCAGACAGTGCTGGATCAACAGGCGGCTTATTCGTACAGCCGTGAAAGGATTCACTCAACCCCTCGTCCAAGCCGGAGTTATAGTAGGCATATTCACTCACCAGCGGTTTCAAGTAGCGAGCAACACCAGAATCAACCTCGTAGGCATGGCGCGGCTCACGGTGGTATCGATGCTCAGACTTTGGTGGATCAGGGCAGGGCGCATCGGGAGGCTGAGCTGGCAGCTCAACATCAATCTCCGGTTTATCCATCAGCATCAGTGGAAGCAGGAGTGACTTCTAGAACCTTGGGTGTGCCATGTTTAGTGCCAACTCTGCGTAACGAGCGTTTTCCTAAGGATTTCAAGGGTCCTCGTAAGGTGCCTAATTACACGGCAGATCAGCCCCCTGAAGCTTGGATTGAGAGTTATGAGATGGCCATGGAGATGCT
This sequence comes from Triticum aestivum, assembly GCF_018294505.1. Taxonomy (NCBI): domain Eukaryota; kingdom Viridiplantae; phylum Streptophyta; class Magnoliopsida; order Poales; family Poaceae; genus Triticum; species Triticum aestivum. The sequence goes on along the minus strand of NC_057808.1, from coordinate 252,665,162 downwards.
GGATGTCAGTGATGCCGCATATGCTAAGTATTTCACCATGATGTTGGATGGGCCGGCTCGTACTTGGTTAAAAGGGCTGCCCTCTAACTCCATTAGATCATGGGTAGAGTTGAAAGCTCGTTTTATCCAAAAATTTAAAGACACGTGCAAGCAGCCTATGTCGATCCTGGATTTGGATTCTTGTGTCCAGGATGAGGGCGAATCAACAACCAATTGGGTGTGCCGAATCTCAGCTGTTATACATTCATCGAACAGTACCAATGCCGGTTCAGCAGTCCTGATGTTGGAGAAGAATTGTCGTTTCCTCCCCCTTAGGCAGAAACTGGCCGGCTTAAACGCCACTGCAATGACATGGGGGAGCTCATGGCGGCTCTCGTCAAATATGCCGACTCTGATAGTACCAAAGACCCCGACTCTGATGAGGAGAAGGCGGGTAAAGGGCAGAAGAGTGGCGGTGCGAAGGGACAACAGCATAACACGGTGGGTCACGGTGGCAACGGCAAACGTAAGGCTGAGGGCGGTTTAGACTTTGTGGCCAAGAACAATGCGCAGAACAATAATCAGCGTCGGATGGGAAAGCCGCCCCGGCTCGGAGGGCCAAAATTTAACCTTGAAGCGATGATGAATCAGCCTTGCCCAAAGCATGGCACGCAAGAGAAGTCGGCCAATCATCTATGGAAGGATTGCTTCATTATGAGGGAGTATAGGAATTCCAATTTTTTCCAGAATAATCATGGCCCGAATGGCGTTTCAGGATCCGGCTCTCACGGGCCTGGCTTTTGCGGTGGCGGTTCAAACTCTGGTTTCCAAGGCCAAGGCAATCAAGGTGGTTTTAATTAATCAGCAGTCTGGTCAAGAGAATCAGCAGCAGCAATCTAATTATCAGAGTAATCCGAAGCAGTTGAATAGTGGACAATATGATGTGTTCACTACAAGTTTGTGTAAACGAGACTAGAAGATTCATAAAGGGCGGTGAACGCAATTGAGCCGGCGATTCCCCATTACTTGCGGTGGTCTGAACATCCTATTCTTTGGAGCCGTGAGGATCACCGCCTCGGGTTGACAATCCGGGTCACTTGGCTTTACTAGTTGCGCCTTAGGTTGGAGTTTACAAATTCACTAAGGTGCTCATGGATGGAGGCAGCAGTATCAATATCCTTTACAATGAAACCTTTCGTCGTATGAGTTTGGCTGACAAGGATCTTAAGCCATCTAACACCGTTTTTCATGGTGTGGTGCCTGGTAAGTCGGCATATCCAGTGGGCAAGATAGCTTTGGAAGTGGCTTTTGGTGATGATCATGATTCCAGAGTTGAGACATTGACCTTTGAGGTGGTTAAGATTAAAAGCCCTTATCGCGCTTTGTTTGGGCGGCCGGCTTATGCTAAGTTCATGGAAGGCCTTGTTATGTTTATCTGCAGCTTAAGATGTCGGGTTATAAGGGTACTATCACTGTACATGGGAACAGAAAGATAGCCTTGGAGTGTGAAGAGGGCGATGCTGCTTATACTGAGTCTGTTTGAGCGACAGAAGAGTTGAAGTTTTACAAAGATAATGTTGATCCAGCAGATATGACACCTTTGAAGAAGCCAACCACAGAGCATGACCCCTTGTTGAAGTTTAAGTCGGCAGACGACACTAAGCTAGTTGACTTTGTTCCTGGCGACTCATCCAAGCGGTCCAGTATTAGTGCTAATTTGGATCCGAAATAGGAAAGCGCGATCATCGAGTTCATCCGTGAGAACCGGGACATCTTTGCATGGAAGCCTTCAGACATGCCAGGTGTACCGAGGGAACTCGCTGAGCACACTCTCAATATTGATCCAAAGTTTAAACCGGTCAAGCAATTCCTTCATCGCTTTAATGAAGAGAGGCGTAAGCCCATTGGTGAAGAAGTGGCCCGGCTTTTGACAGCTGGGTTCATTGTTGAAGTTTTTCATCCTGAATGGTTGGCTAATCCGGTGCCGGTGCTTAAGAAAAATGGTACTTGGCTCATGTGTGTGGATTACACAGGCCTTAATAAGGCCTGCCCGGCTTATCCTTTTTCTCTCCCACGTATTGATCAGATTATCGATGCTACGGCGGGTTGTGAGCGTTTGAGTTTCTTGGATGCCTACTCAGGGTATCATCAGATCAAGATGGCAGTTAAGGACCAGGAGAAGACAGCTTTCATCACTCCCTTTGGAGCCTTCTTGTAACACCCACGATGCGGCTATATCTCCCACGTGTCGAGGCACGACTTAGAGGATAATCGCATTGTAGGTTTTGTCGCAAGAAGGGTCATCTTCACACAATCCCATGTAATGAACAAGAATGGGATAAAGAGTTGGCTTACAATCGCCACTTCACACAATACATAAACAAATTCATACATCATTCAAGATACACACATAAACCGACTACGGTCAAATCCAAATGAAAAGAAGATAACCCCAAATGCTAGATCCCTGATCGTCCCAACTGGGCTCCACTACTGATCAACAGGAAACAAAACATAGTAATGACCAAGGTCCTCGTCGAACTCTAACTTGAGCTGGGTTGCGTCATCTGCACTAGTATCATCGGCACCTACAACTGTTTTGGTAGAATCTGTGAGTCACGAGGACTCAGCAATCTCACACCCGCGAGATCAAGACTATTTAAGCTTATAGGAAAGGATGGTGTAATGAGGTGGAGCTGCAGCAGGCACTAAGCATATATGGTGGCTAACATACGCAAATAAGAGCGAGAAGAGGAGCAACGGAACGGTCGTCACTAGTAATGATCAAGAAGTGATCCTGAACTACTTACGCACAACCATAACACAAGAACCGTGTTCACTTCCCGGACTCCGCCGAGAAGAGACCATCACGGCTACGCACGCGGTTGATGCGTTTTAATTAAATCAAGTGTCAAGTTCTCTACAACCGGATATTAACAAAGTCCCATCTGCCTCATAACCGCGGGCACGGCTTTCAAAAGATAATACCCTGCAGGGTGTCCCAACTTAGCCCATTATAAGCTCTCATGGTCAACGAAGGATATTCCTTCTCCCAGGAAGACCCGATCAGTCTCGGAATCCCGGTTTACAAGACATTTTGACAATGGTAAAACAAGACTAGCAAAGCCGCCCGATGTGCCGACAAATCCCGATAGGAGCTGCACATATCTCGTTCTCAGGGCAACACCGGATGAGACTAGCTACGAGTAAAACCAGCCCTCAAGTTTCCCCAAGGTGGCCCCGCAGGCAGCTCGGTTCGGACCAACACTCGAAGGAGCACTGGCCCGGGGGTGTCTAAAATAAAGATGACCCTTGAGTCTGCAGAACCCAAGGGAAAAGGGGATAGGTGGTAGCAAATGGTAAAACCAAGGTTGGGCCTTGCTGGAGGAGTTTTATTCAAAGCGAACTGTCAAGGGGGTCCCATAAATCACCCAACCGCGTAAGGAACGCAAAATCAAGGAACATAACACCGGTATGACGGAAACTAGGGCGGCAAGAGTGGAACAAAACACCAGGCATAAGGCCGAGCCTTCCACCCTTTACCAAGTATATAGATGCATTAATTAAATAAGAGATATTGTGATATACCAACATATCCATGTTCCAACATGGAACAAACTTCAACTTCACCTGCAACTAACAACGCTATAAGAGGGGCTGAGCAAAAGCGGTAACATAGCCAAACAACGGTTTGCTAGGAAAGGTGGGTTAGAGGCTTGACATGGCAATATGGGAGGCATGATATAGCAAGTGGTAGGTAGCGCGGCATAGCAATAGAGAGCAAGCAAAGATAGAAGTGATTTCGAGGGTATGGTCATCTTGCCTGAAATCCCGCTAGGAAGAAGAACGAGTCCATGAAGAAGACAAATGGATGTAGTCGAACGAATCCTCACAACTCCGGAACGAAACCGAAGCTAACGAGAGAAGCAACCCAGAAAGAAACAAACAACATAGTAAACAACCACCACATACACATGGCATGATGCACAAACACGTATGATGCATGTCCGGTTTAATGAGGCATGGCATGGCAAAGTGCACAAACAATACTACAAATTAAGTGGAGCTCAATATGCAACGAGTTGCATATTGACGAAACACCACATACGATTATTTAGTTCTCTCTCGGTTATGTGCCCAACAATATTAAATGTTGTTAAACATGGCAAAAGGTGAAGCATAAGTAAACTAACTATTTAGGCAAGTTTAAATGAGGCCGGAACAACAAACAACAATTCCGGAAAATCCTCATGTCCATATTTTAGATTTGGTACTGTTCTGCCCTAAACACAATTTTCAATGTTGCTAAACAGTAAAACAAAATGCACCATGTTAATCTATGCATTTTTCTACCCCATTTACATATAAAGTTTATTAAAATCCGAGTTACGGTTATTTAGTTATGAAATAAATCATTTAGCATGGCATTTATGCAAAATAAATGTAAACAACAACTTAAACATTTTTTAACATGGATGAAAATGCCATAATGTGAAACTAGACAGAATTCTAAGCATTTTACATATTAAAATCATTTTGATCCGATGCACGGTTAATTAGTTATTAGATGCATGAACTAGAGGGACTTTTCTGCAAAACAGTAAATCCTGGGGTCACAACTAAATTCGCAGATCCTGAAAAAACATCACATGGGCCGAATCTGAACAGGAAGCTCAACAGAGGAAAAAAACAAGAGGAGGGGCGCTGGGGTGTGGCCTCACCCAGTGGGCCTTGGCCCGGTCGATGCAGGGCACGGAGGAGGTGCGGATCCGGGCACTGGATGGCGTCCCATGAGATATCCGAGGCGAGGCAGGGTCGGCGGCCATGGCGCGGCTTGGGTCTTGGCGGAGGAAGGAGGTCCGGCGAGGGCACGCGGGTGAAGGGCGGCGGGTCTGGCCGGGAACGGGCTTGGACGGCGGCTTGACTCCTGCTGGGGCAAAAGAAACAGGGAGTTGAGAGAGGGAGAGCAAAGCAAAGAGAAAGGAGAGGGACGACAGGGAAAGAAGGGCGGCAACGCTGCTCACCGGCGAAGTCCGGCAGCGACGGCGAGGCCTTGAGGTGGAGCAGAGGCGAGGTCTTGGCGTGGGCGAGCAAGGCAGCAGGGAGGCTGGAGACGTCTGATCCGAGGCCGGGGCCGGAGGAACTTGATTCCGGCGATGACGGAGCTTTCGCGGGCGGCCATGGCATATCTCACTCGTTCCCTGTGAAGAGACAGAGAGGGTGAGGCGAGAGAGATGAGAGATTTCGAGAGATCGGCACGGGGAGGAAGGGAGTACTGCACGGCCTGGTGGCGCTGGTTGCCGGTGGCGGTGGCGCGAGGGGACGAGGCCGAGTGCTCCTGCTCGGGGCCTCGAGCAGCTACACGATCCATTCGGGATCGAGGGAAAAAATGGCTTGCGCTGGTCGGTGGGCTGGATCGGGAGGGGATCCCGAGGAAGAGGGGACTGGAGGAGTGGCGGCGGCGTGATGGGATCGATGGGACAAGGCTCCTAGAATCTAGGGTTAGGCAGTATAAATGGTTAGGCAGTATAAATAGAAGTTGTATTTTTGGGTATGTGCTAATTCGGTCCCTCCGATTAAAATTGAGCGGTCGAGAAAAATAGGCTAGGGAAGCCCAAATAAGAAAACGGAGATGTTTTATAGATGTTTGGGGATGATCCGGACCCAACGGTAACGAAAGTCCGGTTCGGGACAGCTTCGGACGCGCACACAAGGGGGGTCGATGCACTGTGCAGAGAGGTTCAAATGGCCGGACAACAAAAGAACAGTTGGTCTCGAAAGGACAACGAAGGCAACAGGGAGAAGCGGGAACTACGACCGGACCACGAGTTTAAGAAAACATGCGGATGCAATGCGGATGATGTGATGATGAATGCAACAAATAAATAAATAACACCCGGCAACAATGCAAAACATGGAAAGCGTCTGGAGCGTCGGTCTCGGTGCGTTACAACACTCCACCACTAGAAGAGGATCTCGTCCCGAGATCTAGAATGGCACCGGAGAGAAGCGGAAAAGGAAGAGGTAAAACAAAATTGCTTCTTGACAAACGAGTGATACCATTGAACCTTGAGAGGTCGCAAAGCTTGAAGAAATGACATGACGGAGGTGAGCAAAATTTAAAACACTCCGTTATCAAAGAGGAACAAGGAACATTGCGAGAACCTTTGTAGGTTGAAGAATATGAAACAAGAGCTTAATGGATCAAAAGGAATATGAAAGCACACCGGTAGAAAAGAGAAACAAGGAACACCATGTGAACTTTGGAGTTTGCAAAGCTATGAATGACGAGAACAATGGACGAGAAGTACATGCAAGCACCCCGGTTGAAACGAGATGTACAAGGAATGATAATGATCAATTACGATAACACTCCGATTGGCAAAAAAAATAGAATTTGAACTTGGAAAAATGAAAGCACTTGGATGAGACTCTGGTTAAAACTAGATAGAGAAGGAAAAAGATTGATATAATTTGGGCAGCATTCCGACTGAAAGAAGAAAGAAAACTTGATAAGATGAAAAGAACTTGAAGAGATGACACAACACTCCGGTTAAATGGTAAGCATGAAAAGAACACGATCCTCACAAATCGAGATGATGAGTGAAGAGAGCAACATCACCATGCCTCCTGAAGAAAAAATAGAAGATAGATGATTGGAATAAAGGACTGGAGAAGAAAATGCCAAGTTCTGCCACGAATGATCTTGGAAAGCACCCTTCCAAGAAGGTTATTACGGAGTTGTTGGAAAAACCAACAACGAAACGAATAACTTGTAGTGGGCTTATGGAAACTTCTCAAGATAGAGGCAAAATTCTGCCACTACGGAAACATTTGATTGGATTGAGATCAACAAGGAGAAGAAAACTTCTTCACCAAGATGAGAAGGAGAAAAAAATTGATCATTGATAAACACCACAAATAGCTACATTCCTTAGGGAAGGCTATAGGTGAAATCTATACCAAGATAACATCAACAAAGAAATTGTTGGGTTGAAAAGATACCATGAACGAAGAAAATATGATGGGTTTAAATATCTCATTCTTGATAACTTGCGAATCATGAAACATGAAAAGAAATTGCCAAGAATGACATATCACCATCTCAAAATGAGGTAGAAAGAATTGCACTTCGGAATGCGAGATGAAGAATGCTTGAACTCCTCAAGACAAACATGTGTTGAGCACCATGTTTATTTTAGAGTATAGCTTGACGGATCTTAACTCTGAGAGAAATCTTGAAGAACAATTGAAGAATGAAAGGAATCCTTGATGAAGCACCATGTAGAGCCTCCATGAAGAACTCCGATAATAAAAGAATGATCAAACGAAAGGGAAAATTGAAAAGAACAACGGGAGAAGCCTTGCAATGATTAGATGAAGCTTTGAAATGATATAATCGATAAAACTTGGAACTCCGGAAAGAAAAGATGAACAACTTGGAACCGAGAATTTGATATCATGAACGAACTCCGGAAGAAGGAATTAATCACTTGGATGAAACAAGAACAAGAATTATGTTATGCGTATCCTTCACCAATATAAATTGCTGACAAGCAACGGATTTGGCATACTACTTATTCTCGTAGAAAGGATTAAGATAGATATAGCGCAAACTTGAATAAGGTCTTCCACAAATCGTCGGTAGGATTTGAAAGAACGAATGGGTTGATACGATAATGAAGGAAGAGAAATCTTGAACGAACCACCGTAAGAATTGGAAATGAAAGTAGCAAAGGCACAAATCACAGGGAAGAATTAGAAAACGAATAAAGATACTTGACAGAATTTGATACACGAGAACAAAGAGATCACGAGCTGATTAGAGAATACTTGAACGATGCACCGGAAGAATATGGAGATGAACAAAGAGACATCAATTTAGAATAATTGGAGAACGAGGCTGAAAACTTGGAACGAAAAAAATCTTCTGAAATGATGGCCTTTGGATGATCAAGAAACGAAAACAACTCATGAAATGCTCTGGATGGGTATGGAAAGAATTCTCACAATCAAAACAATTATGAGAGGATGGCAACAATTTAGAACCACGCATCTTTGAGAGAACGGATTAGATTGAAGAGAAACTCTTCTTCAGTCTTCAAATGTTGAGAATGATGACGAGAAACACCACCATGAATTATTGAGGCACTCCGGAACCATGAAGAATAGAAAGGTTGAATCAACAATGAAAAGAATTTGAAAGATCTTGGAGAAAGACATATGACTGATGATAACCCATTCTTACATCAAACTTTGAAAAGAATTTTAGAAGCTCCGGGAAAATTAGAAGAGTCAGGTAAGATCCTGGAAAAGACCTGTGGGTTAGGGCCCACTCAAAAGATACACCGTTAAAAAGGTCGCTTGGAAGAGAGATTGCGCCAGTTGAATTACATGAGTTGAATGAGATAACAACCTCGAAATAGCTTGAACGGATTAGGAATAAAACATGACTCTCCTGAGGCATCTTCAGCACTCCGGAACAATTGAATAGCACGCGAAGAATGATTAAGAGTTGCACCGGCATGAGAAAACATTTGAAACGAGGAAAGGGTATGATCGACAAAGCTTGAATTTAATCCACCGGAGAAGAAAAAAAAGAGCGAAGAATGATAAATTTGAAGCTTCCTGAGCATCTTCCTGAGAATCAGCGGATTAGAACATTGATGGAAAAGAATGGAGAAACTTCACATCCATAAGATGGATACATGATTAAGAAATCCGAGTCCTTGAAGAAAGAGGGTGGGAGGGCGGGAAAACAAAGGCAACTTGGGGCAGATGTAATAAACACCGTTGAGAAAACTTATAATTGATCTTCCGGATGGGGAGAATGATGGGATCATCTCGAAGAGAAACGCACCGGTTGGAAATAGAATTAAGATGGCAAACTCGATGGTCAAGAAGGATTAGTATCCCCATAGAAATATGAGAACACCACCTAGAATAAGGTAGGGAATCAACAGTTGACACTGAAGCAACTCGAATACCACAAATTAAAACAAAACAAAGGATTTGGCTTGCAGAATAAGCCGGAACAAACATACGATAGAGATTTCTTCTGAAGTTTTCGTGGTGGGGCCCACACGGGCTCGATCGTACAACACCATCATGTACAAGGCAGTGCACATGACATACGAAGCGTCCCCGAGTTGGCATAGCCAAGGACTCTTTAAGACACTACGAGACCACTGTAAAATCAACCGTATACAGGCGGACCACTAGACGTCGAACCCCAATCTCATATCATACATCTGTTGGAAAGATATCCGAGGAGCTACTTGAATTCCCACTTATAAACTCCCGAAACTTTCTGGTTATGCAATCTGGTGTTGGGGATACAAGGGACAAAATATATCTCACCCAAACTAACAATACCTAGATCCAGCTGTATCCATCCTTCAACACATAACCAAGAAACCTTCGGAAATCATTTACCTCAACCTTCGAAAAGCATCCGTTATACGAGTTATGGCAATACTCCCGAACTCCCGCCCCAGTACTGGGTGGCGTCGAGGTGATCTCACCAACAACTGCATAAAAGAGATTTTCGATGTCGGCGAAACTCAGGTATTCCAGAACTGCAACGATAAAATTGTGATGACAACACCTCGGAGCTCAACTCCCCGGGACACTGCCACAACCCCTAAATGTCAGGAGGCACCAAGAACAATGTTCTCGTCACAAAACCATCGGAACGATTCCAAGATACCCGCGTGATCCTAATTTCTTTTAGTGAAATTTGAGGAGAGAAGAGTCAAAACTTCTACGTCAAGAGGCCTCACCAGAGCGACGAAGGGACTGAGGAGTAAAAGGAATCCTACTCTCCGATATATATAATCCTAAGACTCAAAACATTTTTTCTAGACTCAACAACGTCAGCGATTCGATCAAGCAGGGGGCTCCTAAGTCGGGGATGGCTATGATTAACAACTTATAACACCCACGATGTGGCTATATCTCCCACGTGTCGAGGCACGAGTTAGAGGCATAACCGCATTGTAGGTTTTGTCGCAAGAAGGGTCGTCTTCACACAATCCCATGTAATGAACAAGAATGGGATAAAGAGTTGGCTTACAATCGCCACTTCACACAATAAATAAACAAATTCATACATCATTCAAGATACACACATAAACCGACTACGGTCAAATAAAAATGAAAAGAAGATAACCCCAAATGCTAGATCCCTGATCGTCCCAACTGGGCTCCACTACTGATCAACAGGAAACAAATCATAGTAACGACCAAGGTCCTCGTCGAACTCTCACTTGAGCTGGGTTGCGTCATCTGCACTAGTATCATCGGCACCTGCAACTGTTTTGGTAGAATCTGTGAGTCACGAGGACTCGGCAATCTCACACCCGCGAGATCAAGACTATTTAAGCTTATAGGAAAGGATGGTGTAATGAGGTGGAGCTGCAGCAGGCACTAAGCATATATGGTGGCTAACATACGCAAATAAGAGCGAGAAGAGGAGCAACGGAACGGTCGTCACTAGTAATGATCAAGAAGTGATCCTGAACTACTTACGCACAACCATAACACAAGAACCGTGTTCACTTCCCGGACTCCACCGAGAAGAGACCATCACGGCTACACACGCGGTTGATGCGTTTTAATTAAATCAAGTGTCAAGTTCTCTACAACCGGATATTAACAAAGTCCCATCTGCCTCATAACCGCGGGCACGGCTTTCAAAAGATAATACCCTACAGGGGTGTCCCAACTTAGCCCATTATAAGCTCTCATGGTCAAGGAAGGATATTCCTTCTCTCAGGAAGACCCGATCAGTCTCGGAATCCCGGTTTACAAGACATTTTGACAATGGTAAAACAAGACCAGCAAAGCCGCCCGATGTGCCGACAAATCCCGATAGGAGCTGCACATATCTCGTTCTCAGGGCAACACCGGATGAGACTAGCTACGAGTAAAACCAGCCCTCAAGTTTCCCCAAGGTGGCCCCGCAGGCAGCTCGGTTCGGACCAACACTCAAAGGAGCACTGGCCCGGGGGTGTCTAAAATAAAGATGACCCTTGAGTCTGCAGAACCCAAGGGAAAAGGGGATAGGTGGTAGCAAATGGTAAAACCAAGGTTGGGCCTTGCTGGAGGAGTTTTATTCAAAGCGAACTGTCAAGGGGGTCCCATAAATCACCCAACCGCGTAAGGAATGCAAAATCAAGGAACATAACACCGGTATGACGGAAACTAGGGCGGCAAGAGTGGAACAAAACACCAGGCATAAGGCCGAGCCTTCCACCCTTTACCAAGTATATAGATGCATTAATTAAATAAGAGATATTGTGATATACCAACATATCCATGTTCCAACATGGAACAAACTTCAACTTCACCTGCAACTAACAACGCTATAAGAGGGGCTGAGCAAAAGCGGTAACATAGCCAAACAACGGTTTGCTAGGAAAGGTGGGTTAGAGGCTTGACATGGCAATATGGGAGGCATGATATAGCAAGTGGTAGGTAGCGCGGCATAGCAATAGAGAAGCAAGCAAAGATAGAAGTGATTTCGAGGGTATGGTCATCTTGCCTGAAATCCCGCTAGGAAGAAGAACGAGTCCATGAAGAAGACAAACGGATGTAGTCGAACGAATCCTCACAACTCCGGAACGAAACCGAAGCTAACGAGAGAAGCAACCCAGAAAGAAACAAACAACATAGTAAACAACCACCACATACACATGGCATGATGCACAAACACGTATGATGCATGTCCGGTTTAATGAGGCATGGCATGGCAAAGTGCACAAACAATACTACAAATTAAGTGGAGCTCAATATGCAACGAGTTGCATATTGACGAAACACCACATACGATTATTTAGTTCTCTCTCGGTTATGTGCCCAACAATATTAAATGTTGTTAAACATGGCAAAAGGTGAAGCATAAGTAAACTAACTATTTAGGCAAGTTTAAATGAGGCCGGAACAACAAACAACAATTCCGGAAAATCCTCATGTCCATATTTTAGATTTGGTACTGTTCTGCCCTAAACACAATTTTCAATGTTGCTAAACAGTAAAACAAAATGCACCATGTTAATCTATGCATTTTTCTACCCCATTTACATATAAAGTTTATTAAAATCCGAGTTACGGTTATTTAGTTATGAAATAAATCATTTAGCATGGCATTTATGCAAAATAAATGTAAACAGCAACTTAAACATTTTTTAACATGGATGAAAATGCCATAATGTGAAACTAGACAGAATTCTAAGCATTTTACATATTAAAATCATTTTGATCCGATGCACGGTTAATTAGTTATTAGATGCATGAACTAGAGGGACTTTTCTGCAAAACAGTAAATCTTGGGGTCACAACTAAATTCGCAGATCCTGAAAAAACATCACATGGGCCGAATCTGAACAGGAAGCTCAACAGAGGAAAAAAACAAGAGGAGGGGCGCTGGGGTGTGGCCTCACCCAGTGGGCCTTGGCCCGGTCGATGCCTGCGGCTGAGGCGCGTTGGGCCTGGGCTGCGAGCGAAGCAGAGGAGGCCTCGCGCGGCGAGTGGCGCTCGTCCAGGCTGGCGCTGGACTGGTCAAGGCGGGGCGGGGTGCTCGTTCCCGAGCTGCTGCTCGATGCAGGGGACGCAGACAGAACCGGCGATGCAGGGCGCGTCAGCTTCAGGCGATGCTGGGCACGGAGGAGGTGCGGATCCGGGCACTGGATGGCGTCCCATGAGAGATCCGAGGCGAGGCAGGGGTCGGCGGCCATGGCGCGGCTTGGGTCTTCGCGGAGGAAGGAGGTCCGGCGAGGGCACGCGGGTGAAGGGTGGCGGGTCTGGCCGGGAACGGGCTTGGACGGCGGCTTGACTCCTGCTGGGGCAGAAGAAATAGGGAGTTGAGAGAGGGAGAGCAAAGCAAAGAGAAAGGAGAGGGACGGCAGGGAAAGGAGGGCGGCAACACTGCTCACCGGCGAAGTCCGGCAACGACGGCGAGGCCCTGATCTGGAGCAGAGGTGAGGTCTTGGCGCGGGCGAGCAAGGCAGCAGGGAGGCTGGAGACGTCTGATCCGAGGCCGGGGCCGGAGGAACTTGATCCCGGCGATGACGGAGCTTCCGCGGGCGGCCATGGCATATCTCACTCGTTCCCTGTGAAGAGACAAAGAGGGTGAGGCGAGAGAGATGAGAGATTTCGAGAGAGCGGCACGGGGAGGAAGGGAGCAGGGCACGGCCTGGTGGCGCTGGTTGCCGGCGGTGGTGGCGTGAGGGGACGAGGCCGAGCGCTCCTGCTCGGGGCCTCGAGCAGCTACACGATCCATTCGGGATCGAGGGAAAAAATGGCTTGCGCTGGTTGGTGGGCTGGATCGGGAGGGGATCCCGAGGCAGAGGGGACTGGAGGACTGGCGGCGGCGCGATGGGATCGATGGGACAAGGCTCCTAGAATCTAGGGTTAGGCAGTATAAATGGTTAGGCAGTATAAATAGCAGTTGTATTTTTGGGTATGTGCTAATTCGGTCCCTCCGATTAAAATTGAGCGGTCGAGAAAAATAGGCTAGGGAAGCCCAAATAAGAAAACGGAGATGTTTTGTAGATGTTTGGGGATGATCCGGACCCAATGGTAACGAAAGTCCGGTTCGGGTTCGGGACAGCTTCGGACGCGCACACAAGGGGGGTCGATGCACTGTGCAGAGAGGTTCAAATGGCCGGACAACAAAAGAACAGTTGGTCTCGAAAGGACAACAAAGGCAACAGGGAGAAGCGGGAACTACGACCGGACCACGAGTTTAAGAAAACATGCGGATGCAATGCGGATGATGTGATGATGAATGCAACAAATAAATAAATAACACGCGGCAACAATGCAAAACATGGAAAGCGTCTGGAGCGTCGGTCTCGGGGCATTACACTTCTGTTATGTGTCTATGCCTTTTGGGCTCACGAGTGCCCAGGCGACTTACCAGCGGTGTGTTCAAAATTGCCTTCATGGTCAGATTGGACGCAATGTGCATGCTTATGTGGATGATATTGTTGTGAAATCCAGGAAGAAGGAAACCTTGATAGATGATTTGAAAGAGACCTTTGACAATCTCCGGGTCTACAAGATGATGCTTAACCTGGCCAAGTGTGTTTTTGGTGTGCCAGCAGGCAAGCTCTTGGGTTTTTTGGTTTCTGAACAAGGCATTGAAGCTAACCCGGAGAAAATCAAGGCTATTACTTCCTTGGCTAAACCGGCGTGTATTAATGATGTTCAGTGTTTGGCGGGTCGTATTGCGGCCTTAAGCCGGTTCATAAGCCGGTTGGGAGAAAAAGCTATCCCTCTGTACCAGATGGTGAAGAAAACATATCACTTTGTCTGGAGTGATGCTGCTGATCAGGCGTTTGAAGCCTTGAAGAAACAGTTAGCTGAGCCGCCGATCCTTGCTGCTCCTATTGATAAAGAGCCCTTATTGTTATATGTGGCTGTCAATAGCCAAGCTCTCAGCGTGGCGATTGTTGTGGAAAGGAAAGAATCAGGCAAGGAGTATCCGGTTCAGCGGCTGGTTTATTATATCAGTGAGGTCCTCATTGAATCCAAGCAGAGGTATCCACATTGGCAGAAACTCGTATATGGAGTGTTCATGGCTAGTCATAAACTGAAGCAGTATTTCTTTGGTCATCCCATCACTGTGGTTAGTTCTGCCCCTTTGGGGGATATTATTCAAAACAGAGAAGCCACAGGTCGGGTAGCCAAATGGGCCATCGAGCTTGGACCCCATGGTTTGAAGTATATGCCTTGGACAACTATCAAGTCTCAAGCACTGGTGGATTTATCAATGATTGGACTAAACTGCAGATGCCTGAGGAGAAGCCGGATAGCACATATTGGACTATTCACTTCGATGGATCCAGGCAGTTGGAAGGCTCGGGGGCTGGAGTCATTTTGACTTCCCCACGAGGTGATAAATTTTGTTATGTTTTAAGGTTGATGTTCCCCTATACTAACAATGCAGCTGAGTATGAGGCCTTGCTCCATGGTCTTCGGATGGCTAAAGAGATGAATTTAAGGCGGGTAAGGTGTTTTGGCGACTCAGATTTGGTGGCTTAGCAAGTTTCAGGCACTTGGGATTCTAAGGATCCACTCATGGCGGCTTACCGCCGAGAGGTCGATGCTATTGCTGGTCATTTCAAAGGTTATCAAGTTGAACATGTTGATCGCAGGAAAAATGAGGTAGCTGATGCTTTAAGCCGACTAGGGTCCCAGCGTAAGCCGGTACCACCTATTGTTTTCCTTGATATTCTGCATAATCCTTCAGTCAAATTGCCTACAGAGGAGGATCTTGCTATTCCTGACCAGGAGGCGCAGTTGGTGGCGGCTCTTCATGCTATTCCTGATTGGACAGTTCCATATTTGGCTTATATGACCCGGGGTGAGTTACCTGAAGATGAAACTTTGGCCAGGCAGATAACCCGGTGGTCTAAGTCAATGACTATTGTCAATGGAGAGTTGCATCGCTGCAGTGTGACAGGGGTGTTTCAACGTTGTGTTTCTCCTGAGGAAGGCTGTGAGATTCTACGAGAGATTCATGAAGGAGATTGTGGTCATCATGCTGGCTCTAAGTCTCTTGTAGCCAAAGCTTTTCATCCTGGATTTTATTGGCTAACGGCTCATGCTGATGCAGAGGATTTGGTCGGTAAATGTGATGGTCATCAGAAATTCTCAAGATGAGCTCATGTACCGGCTCAAGAATTGAAGATGATTCCAATAACTTGGCCGTTTGTAGTCTGGGGCTGGATATGGTTGGACCTTTCAAAAGATCCAAAGATAAAAAGGCCAACCTTTTGGTGGCGGATGACAAATTCACAAAGTGGGTCGAAGCAGAGCCGGTCAGTAAGTGTGACGCGGCAACAGCGATTCAATTCATCAAAAAGGTGATTTTCCGGTTTGGCTATCCTCACAACATTATAACTGATAATGGCACTAATCTGTCAAAGGGCGCTATGAAAGAATTCTGTCAACAGGAGCATATTCGTCTTGATGTATCATCAGTGGCTCACCCCCAGTCCAATGGCCAAGCTGAAAGAGCCAAACAAGTAATCTTGAGAGGCATCAAGCCTCGGCTTATGGTCTCTTTGCAGAGGACGCCGGGTTGTTGGGTGGAGGAATTGCCCTCAGTGTTATGGAGCATCAATACTACCCCCAACAGATCTATGGGTTACACGCCTTTCTTCATGGTTTACGGAGCAGAGGCGGTTCTCCCTAGTGACATCCGTCACGACTCGCCCTGTGCGGCGGCTTACGTTGAAGCTGATAATGAAAAAGCACGTCAGGATGCTCTTGACCTGTTGGATGAGGAGCGTGACCGTGCGGCGGCTCGTTCAGCGATTTACCAGCAAGATCTGCGTCGTTATCATAGCCGTCGGGTTAAAACCAGGACCTTTCAAGAAGGAGATTTGGTGCTTCGGCTCATCCAGGATCAAACCGACATGCACAAGCTATCCCCACCTTGGGAAGGGCCCTTTGTGGTCAGCAAAAATCTAAACAACGGGTCATACTACCTTATTGATGTTCGAGACCACAAGGACTCACGCACGTCGGAGGAGGAGACCCGCCGGCCGTGGAATATTGCTCATCTTCGGCCTTATTACACCTGAACCACCGGCTCTTGTGATGTACATAATTTGTCCATGTATATATTATGATGAATATAACAAAGCCGGCATCCCTGATAATTCAGGGCCTCTGTCGTTTCATTTCTGAGAATATGAGTCTTTATTGTCCCTTCATACGATCACTTGGGGGCTTCCTGCTTATTGAGCATAGCTGTGACTACCCTCTTGGTCTTGCTTGTACGCCATGATTATAAAATACTTGGGGGCTTCCTGCTCATTGAGCATAGCTATGACTACCCTAATATTCTGGCTTATATGCCTGGAATAAAATATTACTTGGGGGCTCCTTATTAATGAACAAGAGCTTTGTTGTCCCTTGTAACAGGCTTGGACGCCAAGTGTATTCACCAAAAATCCGGGTTATCCTGCCTTTGTTTGCCTGCCACTCCGACCAGGTAATCCTGGAATGACTCACCGTACTCTTGACAATCAATCTTATACAGACCATGAATTTGTCAAAGTTAAAACGGTGATTGCTCATATAGGTCCGGCTTACTGGTTTGAATTAAGGTTTAACTCAGCGGCTGTGCAGCCCTTAAATAGCACTTGACATTGAGGCTTGGCAGCCTATGAATGCCTTGTTTTTTCTGTTTCAAATTTGCTTTGAACATTTTTTGTGATTGATCTTTTGTGCCATGTTGATACATGGTTGACAACTAATAAGGGCCATGTTGCCTTATGGTTCATATATGAATCTATCTGGAGTTTTGTTAACCCGGCCTGGTTTTGGACTTTAAGTCGCCAGTGTATGATGATTATGCTTGGAGTGTTGTGCTCTAAGCTTTGGGATGTTACCCCTTGCTGCATATGGCGTTGAAAGCCGGCGGTATAAATAAATTGAACAGGGCGTTGTGCTCTGTCTTTGGGTTGTTACCCTTACTGCACGATGTATGATAAACTGGCAGTGTGAACAAATATCATAGGTATGATTTTTGTTATGCTTATATGAGGTTTTGATAAACCGGCCCTGGATATGGACTATTTAGTCATTAGTGGTTTTTATATGGGGTGTTGTGACCCGCCCTGGGGTAAACCGCTAGGGCACTTGTTATCTGCTTATGTGCAGGGAAAGATGATAAGCATGGTTTGCATAATTGATGATATTATAAGCATAAGTGGCAGATCTTCAAATGACGGATCAGCAGTGTTATGCAAACAAAACGTGCACAATGGTATGGCAGATCGGTGTTTAACTAACCTATTACAAGGCATCCGACGACCCAAAAGGATAAGTGTTTTTGAGACATAGCATCCAAATACTCTAGCTGATAAACCGGTTCATGAATTAAGACTATTGGTCTTGGCGGGTCGAAGCCTCCGGGTCATCCCTCGCTTCTTCTTCTTCATCTCCTTGATTATCCATTGGCTGGAAGTCGGGCATAGCCCAGTTGATACCGGTCAAAGCTCTAAACACATCCTCGTCATCTATAAGACTTGATGGATCAATATCAGATGCGAAGGTATGCTTACGAGTTGTGGGGATGAGATCCACCTCTTGATGAACCGGCGCCTTCACTTTCTTGTTCTCGGCGTCATAAGCCGCCTGATATTGGGATATATCTGTTTCTTCGGTCAACTTGCTTGCTACTAGACGCATTTCCCTTGCTATCTTGGCAAAATCATCAGTGCTGAAGGGAGACCCGTCTTCTTTAACACTGGGGTAGCCATTGGCTAAATCTTCTGAATCAAGATCTGCTTGCCATGCCTTTGCCCGGCTTAAGGAAGTCATGGCGCCGGCTCTGGCAACTGATCGCTTTAACTCTTCAATTCTTTGGGGCAGTACCGATAGCTTTTCTAGTGTTTCCTTGATGAGGGAGGGCGGCTATTTCTTATGAATAGCAGCAGCAATTGTTCGTTGAGCGCCAGTGTATAGCTGTTCTACCAGAGTATAAACAGCTTTAAGCTTGATACGCATATCTGAGCCCAACTTGGCGCTTCGGGGGCCTACATCAGTAAACTTATTGGTAAACCGACAGATGATTATGATATACTGTTGGTGCAAAGGAAAGTATTTTTTATTACTTACCGAAGATGGCCGATGTCATACTGTTGATTTGATGATTTAAACCGGATAACTCGTCAGTTACCGGCTTAAGGGCTGCTTCGGCATCCCCCGCTCTTTTTAACAAAGCTGCCTTCTCGATTTCCCAGCCAGTTCTATCAGTACTGAAGCTCTGTTTCAACTGCTCAATATTTTCCAATGCAGTTTTTAGCTCTGATTTGGCTTTTGAAGTCTCAGATTGCTGAGTTTGAATATTGGTCCTCAGATCTTTAACTTGGGATTCCTTCTCATTTAGTTCAGCCTGCGACATGAACAACGTGGAAGGTATTATGGTCATGATTATCTTCGAAGTCCCAAGCACAATACAAGTATTTTCCTTGGCACTTGGGGGCTAATGCCTATCGCTCTTTTCAAGACAAGTTTATATGATGACTCGGGCAAAATGATATGATCCGGTTTATGTTACATACTTGGATTTTTTTCAGCTACGGTGATAAGTCCCGGCTTATTCATGCTGATTAAACCGGCCCTTGGGGGCTACAGGTGAAAATTTGATACCTACTAATTGAAGTCCCGGCTTATTCATGCTGATTAAGCTGGCCCTTGGGGGCTAATAGTTTGATCATATATTTATGACTATCTAACAGTCTATAGTACATTCAATGCTATCATATTCTATAGACTTGGCGGCTGATAGAGATATATTTATGTGGAGGATTTTGCTGGATTACCTCAAAGCGCTCTTTCATCAAGTTGACCAAGCCGGCTTCAAAGTCACGGCTGATGTGAAGGCGGTTTAAATAACCAGAGTGAATTTCTTGAGCACTAAATTGAGAATAGCTTTCCAAATCAACTTTCCATTTGCCCTTGTCAACAGCAAAGAACTCTTCCTTGGCACTGTGTTTGGACAGAGCAATGGGGTTGCCTGGGGCTTGATAAGCCATCCCAGTAATCATTATATCATCAGATTCTTGAACCGGTTGAGCAGGACTAGGCGGTTTATCATTTTTTGGATCAATGTCCATGGCGTCTTTAGTGACGGGGTGGTCCTCTGGAGAGGGGTCATCTATAACAGCTTCTAATACTTGATGCGAAGTCTTAGTGATGGCATGTTGTTCTGGATTAACATTCTTGGGTTCTTCAGCCAATTTGTCAATTTTCTGTTTCTTGCTGGGCTTCGCCATAGCGCTGAAAAGGAAATACAAGACAAAGTTAATATGACAAGTAAAAGCATGATTCAAAATGGATAGTCTTGACATTCTTACCCAGGCATGGCCTTGAAGGTTGGGATTTGAGTTCCCGTTGAGTCGCCAGAGGAGGAATGAGATGCTCCCTGGTAGTTTGAATCAGACGGGCTAAGAGGTTGACGAAAAAGGCCCGCCTTTGGATAAGATAAGTCAGAAATATTTGAAACCTCCGGTCGACGCTTGTGAGGTGCTGGGGTGTTTGGTAAGCCGGAGGAAAGAACTCCGCCACCGCTGTTCCGGGTCATGTGGTGAGCTTCATGTTGCTGCTTCTTCAAAATAAAGTTAGGATCCAAGTAAGCTAAAGGGTGAGAAAATCTTACTTTCCGGCTGGCTTGACGAGTTTTCTGTATTGGCAGAGGTTCTAAGCCGGAGGAAAGAGTAATTACCTCTTCATCATCTGCACGGCTGGCCTCCGCATCATCCTGATAATGGTCATTGTCAATAAGATATACAAAAAATGAGCCAAGGGAATCAAGTTCTACCTCCGACTCATCATCATTATCATTATCTTCCAAGTTGAATAACTCGGCGGGATTGGTCTTCTTCTTGACACGCTTTTTGATAGCTTTGTTTTTAGTCCGGGTCTTCTTGACCGGTTTATCTTGCAGCTTCTTAGTCCAAAACGGTGAATCGGCCTGCAAAAGATTAAATGGGTATGAAAAGACAATATAAGTGGAGGTATGATTCAATTAGGAAATTGGTTAAAAGCTTATAGCTGGCGATTTGTTCAGAATGCAGAAAGGATTCAATCCAGCTTTACTGCAGTCTTCCAAGCTCTCATTTAACAGAGTCATGTTATTGATGTCTTTGTCAGTCAACTCAATCAGACAGTGGCGTTGAGGATCTTTTAACTCGCCGGTGTACTCGCACATTAGGCCAGGGCGGCGGCTTAAAGGATAGATTCTCCAGGCGACCCAACATCGAACTAGATCAATTCCAGTTAAGCCGTTCGCCATCAAGGCTCGGATCTGTGAAAAGATTGGCATGTACTTTTTCCGCTCTGCTGTGCTAATGCGGTCTGGAAGAGGGTGCCTGTTGCTAAGCTGGCTGGCGCGATAAATCGGCAAAGGATTTTCCCCTTCTGGAGAAGTATCTTTGCAATAAAACCAGGTTTGGTTCCAATTTTGGGATGACTAGGCAGAGTGGCGGCTGGGAAAGTGGCTTCTTTCCGTCGCTGTATGAAGATACCGCCTAGCTCTAGGCTGGGCCCGTCTGTGAACTCGTTCTGCCGGTTTAAGTAGTAAAACTCCCTGAATAGTTCTACGGTGGGTGTCGGTGTCAAAACCGGCGGATCTCGGGTAGGGGGCCCGAACTGTGCGTCTAAGGTCGATGGTAACAGGAGACAGGGGACACAATGTTTACCCAGGTTCGGGCCCTCTCTATGGAGGTAATACCCTACTTCCTGCTTGATTCATCTTGATGAATATGAGTATTACAAGAGTTGATCTACCACGAGATCGTATGGCTAAACCCTAGAGGTCTAGCTTGTATGACTATGATAATGAGTATCTTGCCCCCTCCGAACTAAGTCCTTCGGTTTATATAGACACCGGGAGGATCTAGGGTTGCACAAGGTCGGTACAAGGAATGGAATCTACATATTTGGTCGCCAAGCTTGCCTTCCACGCCAAGGTGAGTCCTATCCGGACACGGGTGCAGTCTTCGGTCTTCGTATCTTCACAGCCCATATGCCCGGCCCATGGCTAACAGGCTGGACGCCCGAGGACCCCTTAGTCCAGGACTCCCTCAGTAGCCCCTAAAACTGGCTTCAATGACAAGGTGTTCAGCGCGCAGATTGTCTTCGGCATTGCAAGGCGGGTTCCTCCTTCCGAACTCCAAGATAGTCTTTGGACGTATTGAACGTGTCCGGACCTGTAACACACGCACCACACACAACCGCAGAGAGAATATAATTTTACACGAGTCCAATTCGCTGACAACTTTTTGTAACATGACATCACATCTGTCCGGTCATAATTTCAAACCGTTTTTCGTCTGCCGCTCCATGTTTCGAGATGCGGTTGCCATTGGCACGTCTCATCAATACGGGCGTGGGTAACCCAACCGTACCATTTACACAGTCCTTGGGAATAGGCGAGTTTGGAGGCGAGTGGGGAGGCGTTCAATATTCACTGCCTTTAAAAGGGGATAAGGATTCCCCCCTCTTCTCCCACGCCTTCTCTCTTCCTCCGCCCTTCCAATCTTGAGCTCCAGCGCCCAAGTTCTCATCTTCTTCCCACTCAAGCTAGCACTCAACCATGTCCGGATCCGGAGGTCAAGGCAAGTGGATGGTCTCCTACGTCAAGGAGAAGGACATTACTGAGCTTCGGGCGGCCGGGTACTTGGCAAAGGAAATCGCCCACCGTCTTCCAGCCCAGGGGCAAATCGTCCCCATGCCGAAGCCCAACGAGAGGGTGGTATTCATCCCTCATTTCCTCCACGGGCTAGGGTTTCCACTCCACCCTTTCGTCCGCGGGTTGATGTACTATTACGGGATAGACTTCCATGATCTATCCCCGAACTCTTTCCTCAACATCTCGGCCTTCACCGTCGTGTGTGAGGCCTTCCTCCACATCCAACCCCACTTCGGGCTGTGGCTCAAAGTCTTCAACGTGAAGCCGAAGGTAGTGGACGGCCAACACGCGGAGTGCGGAGGAGCCATGGTGAGTAAGCTGGCCAATGTCTCCTGGCCAAAAGGCACTTTCGTGGAGACTGTTAAGAAATGGCAAAAACAATGGTTCTCCATCACAGAACCCCGCGGCACAAACTGGGCCGCAGCTGCCGAATTTAACTCCGGCGCTCCCATGCGACTCACCTCCTGGGTCGGGAAGAGCCCGAACTGGTGTTCGCCAGACGAGCTGATAGCGCTGCAGACGCGCGTTCAAAGCATGGTGGACAAGAATGTCAAACTTGTCGATGTAATTCAAGTGATGCTAGTTCGCAGGATCCTGCCCTGCCAAAGCCGAAAACGCCCCCTTTGGGAGTTCAATCCGAAGAGGCACCAGACCCTGGAGAGGCTGTTCGAAACAACTCACGAAGATGCCTGGAAGTTGCTCTTCAGGGCAACGAGATACCGCCAGCCACGGATTCAGATCGTGGTCATGACATTAACCACCCCGCCAGCAAGGTAAGTCTTAAACACGTCCTCTACTTGTTTGTTTCAAGGAGGATATCTGAACTTTACTGTCATTGCTTCTTCAGGGATGGATGGAGAGGGCAAAGAAGATCTAGTGTCCGGCTCCGCTGCCTGAAGAACAAGTCATTCCGCGTTTAGTGAAGATGCTGGCGCCGGCGCCCTATACGGTGCCGGCGAAGAAGGCCACGGGGAAGGCCAAGGGGGTCCGGAGTGGCCCCCACCGCAAGGGCGCTTCAGACGCGATGTCCGAAGACAAGACGCGTTCCTCCGTCGCTGAAGAGGACGACGATGAGGAGGAGGAGGAGGAGAGCGGCTCTCCCCCTAATGGAGGGAGAAAGAAGAGGGCGGCCTCCACAATTCTGGAGGCGGAGGCACCCAAGAAGGGGAAAAGCCCGCTCGCGGGCAGCTCCGCATTGGACGTCGACAACAGTGCGGAGCGACGCCCCCGCACTAAGCCTCGGGCCGCATCGTAAGTGCCAAGACCCGTACATGCCCATAAATCTAACCTCTCCTCTTTGTCGTATTGACATGGCTAATTGTGTTATTGTAGTCCGGCCCACGACAGCTCCCAACGATCCTCATCAAGAGGCTCGTTGGACTCAAAGGAGATGGCCAGCGAGACACCGCTGGCCGCATACTCTCCCAAGGCCAAGGGAGACGACGAGGTGCTCTCCCAATGGACCTTCCCAGGCCAGGCGAGGTTCAGGAGGCCGTCAAGGCGGCACCAGAGGGCGATACCTCAGCCGCCGGACACATGGGGGAGCAAGCCCCCATGGAGACTGACAATGGGGGTCGAGCTCAATTCGGCCCCCATAAGAGCACAGATCCGGAGACCCATACGGCCCCAGGATCCGACAAGCAGCTTCCTTTAAGAGAAGGAGGCATGCCCGTCCCGCTGGCGACCTCTGTCCAACCAGAGGCGCCGGATAATCTATTGGAAGCACTGCGAGGCGCTTCCATTGTGGAAGAACACCGTATCCTTATGGGTACGGGGATTGAGAAGGTTCAATCCGTTAAAGCGGACTGACCGAAGCCTGCCGTAGCATGCTGACAGGTTTTGAGGTAAGCGGCGTTTAATCGAGAAAATCCCCACATAGACAGTAGCCCCTTAGACACTGTCCGGTGTTCAGAAAGAATAGCCGGACAGAGGATCAATTAAATTTTGCAGGAAACTAACCAAACTGTGTCTGATGTGAATAAGAAGGCGTCGCTGCTGGTCGTGACTTCTCACACTGCTGAAGTTGCCGGACTAAAGCAGAAACTTGAGCGGACCGAAGAAGAGCTCGGCCAAGTGAGGAAGCAGCTGGAAGACCAGCAAGGTATGCAATGGCTCGCTATATACTCGGAAAGAGTAAATGATGTATATTGACCGAGTGTCATTATATGTGTAGGGGCGACGACCGAGGTCGCAGCCCTAAAAGAGGCCCTGACCGAAGCCGAGGGGAAAGATGTCAAGGAGCAGGCTGCTCGCAAGAAGCCGAAGGCCCGGCTGAGCGAGGTCCAGCAAGAGCTCCAGGACGCGGTGAAGAAGAACGAGACCCTGGAGGGTGATGTGTCGGCTCAAGAGACCGAACTCTCCAAGGCTCTTCAAAGTGCGGAAGCCCAGGGCGCCCTCCAGAAGATCCAAGAGACCAGGAAGATCGCGGCGGGTAAGGCGTTTAGTATGCAAAGCAAATATGTAAGGAGGAAGTATCTTTTACTAACCCAGATTCGGAGTTCTCCAGGAGCCTTTGCTGATCTGCCCCGTAGTGTGTCCACCGCCGCGGAGTTTTTTGAGCCGAAGAAGGGAGCTCCACGGAGAAGCTATTCTGGTCGCATTATCTTGCGCCAGAACATCCGGTGCCCTTCAGCGATCAGCTAAAGCAGCTGGTCGAGCTGCACAGGGTGGCCGAACTGGCCATGAAGGATTTAATAATCCGGCTGTGGCCAGCCGAAGCTATGCCCAGCAGTTACTTCGGCCTTGTGAAGCGGCTGGTGGATGCCTGTCCTCGGCTGGACACCGTCAAGCGGTCCGTCTGCATCGAGGGCGCGCGCCTGGCCTTCTCCTATGTCAAGG
Source organism: Triticum aestivum (assembly GCF_018294505.1). NCBI lineage: Eukaryota > Viridiplantae > Streptophyta > Magnoliopsida > Poales > Poaceae > Triticum > Triticum aestivum. Next base: position 252,640,129 of record NC_057808.1, on the reverse strand, counting down.
TGTGGTGGGCGAAGATGGACGCCGTCAAGCTAGCGACCGAAGGGCCGCCCGAGGGCAAGGAGCACCGCACACCCGAGCGGTACTTTGGAGACGTCCTGGAGGGGTCTCGCATTGTAGCAACGCAGTGTGGGCAAGACATTATTTTCGAATGAATACGTTCATGTTGTCTTTGCCTTGTACGACGAAACAAAGTCGGTTTGCAGTATAATGTTTGTTATGTTTTAATTTTTTTCCTCCTATGCGGCCGTGTTGTATGAAATCTGAGGGTTGGCCAGTCGTCGGCTTTTGCCCCCACGTAGGTAGTGCGGGGGTGTTCGGGATGGAATCTAAACAATCTTGATCCAATTATATGGTCCTTGAAGGAGTTTTTTAGCGCAACGAACCAGGCAATCAGACTATGCGACTTGAACACCCTCACTTAGCCATAGGAGTTTTACAATAAAACATGAGCGCAGCCCCTAGTATCCGAACCAGAGTGCTATGAGCGTCTGATCGGGAAGTACCGATCCTTCGCGTGATGCGGGAGAAATCTCCAACGATTTGCAACCTCCGAACAGCTGACCGGCTCTCGCCGTATCACGACAGTCAGTTTTCGGCTTTCTCTACTGAGGTGCTCCTTTGGATAAACCAGGGCACAATCGTAGTAGTTCTCCCTTTACTACCTTAGCCAATATAGCGGAACGTAAGGTAGCAAGCACAGGAGCCGGGCAACCCAACTATTGACCAAAGACATGATTCGGAGCCAATGCATATAATGCTAAATTCGGGGTGCCGAACTATACTGTAAAAGTGTTCGGACTTTTGTTGCCATGTTGTGGGGCGCTATGAATCCCCTGGCAAGTTTGAACGCACCGAGTGTGCGGGTGTTATCTGATAGAATTACCAGAAAGGGAAAGGCAAAAAAGAAAGAAAAAGGAAGAACCAGTGGTAAGCTAGAGCCGTGGAAATTTGGGCCGCAAACTGTTTCTATTATAATTTCATTGGTGCGTTAAAGCGCATTTATACAAGTGGTGCAATAAGTGGAAAGGCTATTTACTATGCCTTTACCAAGATAGAGCTGCGTATGGGTCCTGAAGACAGGTAGAGTTTTTAACGAAACCACCTTGAGATTCCCCAATACGCTTGTGCTTCTTGCCATCTTGGCGTATTTGTCCTTCGAGAGGATTGGTGATCTAGCCATCAGGAAAGGTCTGCGGAAAAGAAACCTAAAAAAAGGAAACAATTAAAGTATATGTGTCCGGGAGCGGTCGAGCCGTACTGTGGATCACCGGCTAGTTATGCCTCCGTCTATGCCCATGGTATTTTGAGTGCATAGTTATGTACGCGCGGTACTAGTGCCGCCACCTGATTGGTACTGGGACGGAGGCTGAATTGCTAATCAAGCTCATGTCGAGCCAAGCTGTCATGCTGCAGGATGGTCTGGACTGTCTTGACAGTGTCCGGGAGCTTGGCCGCTGAATTAAGGTTCTTCTTAAGAAGGCCGCTCTTTACTTCTGCTGCTAGGGCCGCGGTGTGCTCTTCTGTATGGAGGGAGCGTTCCGTGTTTCCGTTAACTGTTATGACACCACGTGGCTCGGGCATCTTGAGCTTGAGGTAGGCATAATGAGGCACCGCATTGCATCGAGCAAATGCAGTTCGTCCGAGTAGTGCGTGATAGCCGCTGCGAAAAGGGACGATGTCAAAGATTAACTCCTCGCTTCTGAAGTTGTCCGGGGATCCGAAGACAACCTCTAGCGTGATTGAGCCCATACAGCGAGCCTCTACACCTGGTATGACTCCTTTAAAGGTGGTCTTTGTATGCTTGATCCGTGATGGGTTAATGCCCATTTTGCGCACTGTATCCAGGTAGAGCAGGTTCAGGCTGCTGCCGCCGTCCATAAGGACTCACGTTAGGTGGAATCCGTCGATTATTGGGTCAAGGACCAATGCGGCTGAACCGCCATGACAGATACTGGTCGGGTGGTCCCGTCGATCAAAAGTGATCGGGCACGATGACCATGGATTAAATTTTGGGGCGACTGGCTCTATCACATAGACGTCCATGAGCGCGCGCTTGCGCTCCCTCTTGGGGATGTGTGTAGCATATATCATGTTCACCGATTTGACATGGGGGGTGACGGTGTCCTGGACTAGGGGGTACTCATCACGTCGTCTCCCGACCAGCTGGATCGGGCCGAGGACCCCCATGGCGGTTCACTATTGGGCCAGTTCGGACAGCCGATGCCGCGTACAAGGAGGATTCTACAAGACTTGGCGCCCAAGACAAGGACTGCTCTAAACCCTAGGCCTACGGTGCATATATAAACCGAGGCCAGGCTAGTCAATAGACAATCTTATATTCGTTACTACAATCTCGTGGTAGATACATGTACTCTGTACTACACCCATATGAATACAATCAAAAGCAGCATGTAGGGTATTATATCATCAAGAGAGCCCGAAGCTGGGTAAAACCCCGTGTCCATGTTACCATCGCTCCAAGACGCCTAGCTTAGGACCCCTACTACGAGATACGCCGGATATTGAACCGACATTGGTGCTTTGATTGAGAGCCTGCTAGCAGTCGCCACTGGGCGATGGGAATTCGGATCATCTCCGGTGCGATCTACGCATCGGAGCCGAGCTTTATGGTCGATGTCGGCATCTTTTGCCGCCGGCTCGACTGGTCACCTTGGCTTAACCAAGGACTGTGCCCTACCTCCAATCATCATGTTCAGATGAGGGCCTTCGTCAACATCAACTCCGATCTCTATCATGATCATGGAAGAATCATCCATGGAGCTCGGGGGCTCAACGTCAACATTGCCCTCGGGCGACCGTGCTGTTTTTTCCGAACATCAAACTTGTATCCGCTGCCACCACCTCCTCGAGCATCGCTTTGACGATTCCTTCAGTGGATTGTGCGGAATTAAGTGTACAACAACCATGCCAAATTTCGTCGAGTTCCGATGGAGGAATCTCTGGCAATCTAAGATATAACGGAGCCCTGTCAAATCTGGACGGGAATCTGGACGAGTTTAGGGCGTGGTCTCGAGAGCCCATCTCGGAGGTCCTTTGGAAGATCCAACCGTTCATCTACTGCAGAATTCCCATATCTACCACCACTCCAAATTTCAGCTTGATCCGACGGTTTAAACTCCGGGAACCTTCCGATGAGTGGACCAATTTTCGGATCTGTTTTTTGCGCGAATACGAATCCGGCCCGAGTTCATGTTTCTTCATGAACGGAATATTGGACAACCCTTTTTAAGGAACTTTTTCTACGGTATTGTGCGTTGTTTTTAAACATGTACCCATAAAATTTTAAGCCTCCTCTGAGGTAATCTTCACCATCACGCTGGTGTCAAACCAGTCCGGCAATATTGCTCCACGGCTCCCGACCTGCGCTAGACACGTCGCCGCTTTGTTGAGCCGAGCTCAACTTCATCGGATCATCATCTCGGCAAGCTGAACAAGAGTTCGGCATCGCGAAGGATAAATCATCACCAGCATCGCTGCCCCATGGATTACACGGAGCGGGCACACCGGCATCGCCGCATGGTCACTTCATCAAGCCGGCATTGACCGCGTCACAAGTCACGACCTGCGTCAGCATGGCCGCACTGTTGCTTCTTCAAGCCGATGTCCATCACGCCGAACTGCTTCAACACCCCGGCTGACATGGCAGCTGCAACGTCTCCTCACCGAACTGCTCCGTCACCTCGGCTGGACCGGAGACTTGGCTATTTCTTCATCAACATACTCCGGTGACTTCGGCATCACCAGCCGACCAGCTTCGTCACGTTAGCTGGACCGAGTGCTTTGTCTTGGCAAGCCAACCTTTGCCAGCATTGCCATGCTATCGCTTTATCTCCCATCAGGCAAAGGTTGTGCGGATCGAGTCCCAATTTTGGGAGTCACCTTTCTTCAGATTGCTACAACAAATAAACCAGGTGTTATTTATACTAGTAATTTTTGCTTGTTTGGGTTTATTTTTCCCAAGGAATTATTACTCTGGTTTGTTCCATCATCTGTACACAGGTCTATTAAATGGTGGCCGCATTAACGACGGTCACATGGTGGTTCGGTCAGTTTCCGTACATAGTCTGGCGAACGCCACATCCGGAACACAGACCGACCTATGAAGTTAGGATTTGCCACGCCTTTACCACATCACGCTGACGCCTTGCATTGACATTGACTTCGGTGCCAGGCCGCATATCTTTAAATGAATTATCTTGCATAAATTAATTACGCGAGGATTTTTATATATTTATATTATTGTTGTTCGCCTGCACTATTTTACATGTGCAGGTAATGGACTTCGACTACGTCACGTGGTCTCTTCAGCAAGCCGACGCCGTCGTCCCAATCGGCGTAAATCGGCTCGCTTGATCACCTTGTTGGTCGTGTTGCCATACCGACGTGTTCGGTTGCCTCGGGGACTTCGGCATCGTTGCGAGAGCTCTACCTCATCGAGTGTTCGGCACACAGGCCATCTGTCTTTTATTACTCACTTTGCATAAATTATTAATTATGCAACATTTTTTTAATTTATTATTATTCCTATTATCTCCGGCTTGGACTATTTTCTGTGCACAGATAAAGGATCCGGATCGGGCAGCGCTGTCACCTCTGCGTACCGACGTACCACGTCACCTCGGCTGGACCGATGGCTTTGTCATCACTTCATTGACCCACGATGGGGACTTTCGGCGTCACACTGCGGGCCTGCATTGGCCGTGCTATGTCGCCACTTCGGAGTGCCGAGCTCTTCGCTCCGCCACCTCGGGACCGGCTTGGGGCTGAGACCTTGTCCCGCCGTAAGCTCGGGCCGCGCATCAACACCGAGCACATTAACCAGCTAAGTCGCTTTTATGCTCAGAATTTCAATTTTAAATTTGTTCGGTTCGACCAAAGCATTATACTTTTTTGGCAAAAAGTTGTATGTGAAAAACTTCCTTGTCAAAACTTTGTTTGTGACACACAAATTCAAATACCCCGTCTACTTGGGGGCTTCATTTATGAAGCTTTTCCTTCTGCATATGATTATACTTGTATGGCTTCGTTCCTTGTTCGTGTATTACGCCACAATATGCACCATGTTGACTTAAGTGTTCCACAAGATGGGTTGGCTTGCTCCTATGTTTACCCCTACGTTCCCGATTGTTCGGCTAGGGAGTAAAGGGAGCACCTCTGTGATTGTCATGATCGGGTCATCCGAGCTCGAACCTCAGACTGGGTGAAGCCGAAAGCTAGCGCTCTTATTGTTTTCAATCGTGGTCGGCACACAACGGAACTCATGAATATAAAAAATCTATTGCACAAGTCTCATAGTAACAATGAACAACTGAAGAAAGGTATCGGTGGGTGTACTATTTTCTTCGAAGATGCTTCTAACACTTCGTCAGTAATATAGCATAAGTTCCCTGAGCGCGCTTTGTCTGTTACAGCCTTATGGCCTGATTTCCTGGTTATAGGAAACACCGTCGATATTCTCGACAGGTGGAGTACATAACACTTTTCGGCCCTTGACCGAAGAGGGAGAAGTCGACGGTCGATTAAGACGCGTTTAAAGTTAGGGTGAACACAGATATGATATAAGTACTTTGGTACATAGAATCATAAAATTCTTTTACCCAAGTCACTTGGGGGCTCTTAAATTTACATGAGCCATTTTATAATAAGTATTTTCTTCTTGGTCATTGCAAAATCTTTTTCTATCACACCTTTTTTCGACGCGAGTGTGTGGTCAATAGCCGGGGAGCCTAGTTTTCTCTCTCAAAGCCATTCGAGTTTAGTTCGCTAAACTGGCCTAACGAGCAGTACTCCGCCTTCGGGATAGGAGGTTGCAGCCGTGGGCTGACCCGCTTGAGGTCTTGAGATCGGATGTGTCATATTAATGCACGACAGAAGCTCAAAAAAATTTTAAGACCAACTTTCGGATTGGCACCGAACACTTGATCTAGTTCGGACGTCAAGTTTTTACTGAAGTTTTTTGGTTTTCCAAGCCTATGGAACTTTTAAACTATTTGTGTGTTTCCAGCATAAGTCTCGCAGCGCAACACCGGACACCTTTAGAGATTCGGCAAAAACATTCTCGGACATTGCTATATATGCATCGGTTTCGGATTGTGTCTTCAGTCAATAGTTGGGTTGCCCGGCTCCTGTGCTTGCCTCCTACGTTCCGCTTTGTTCGCCTAGGTGTGCAAAGGGAGAACCACTATGATTGTGCTTCCAGCTCGCATGGTCAAGCGCCTCAGTGGAGAAAGCCGAAAACTGACTATCACAATAAGCGTAAACTGGTCAGCGATCCGATGACTGTATTAAACTATAAATATCGATAGAGGTCACCCTGTGTTAAATGACGGTCCGTTCATAACATTGGCCGAAGTGTTTACGGCTTGACCTCAACTGTCGCCGAACACTAACTGGGGGCTAGTACGTGGCCTCCCAACTTTAAGCTCCTATGACTAAGTGAAAGTTATAAATCCCACATATCTGACTGCCTCGTTTCCGCTAACACAACCGCCTTCGGGCACTGAGATGTCGGCTAAGGGTTGTTTTGTTATTGCGAAAACACCCTGCGTAGCATCTACAAGGGGGCGGAAGCCGACGATGGGCCACTTTCAACTGATAAACGGTCACAACGGAGTCAAAATAAACATATCATTGGGATTTGTATTTAATATAGGAGGGCCGCCTTCCATAATCATCGTTATAAAGCCATACATATGCATCAATTTGACTTAAGATTTTGGCCAAGCTGGGTTGCCTGGCTCCTGTGCTTACCCCTATGTTCTCGATTGTTTGGCTAGGTGGTAAAGGGAGCACCTCTATGATTGTTACTACCCGGTCATCCGAGTAAGTACCTCAGACTGGGTGAAGCCGAAAGCTAGCAATCTTAAAAGATCACACTGGTCGGCAACGACGGAAGTGAAAATTTTGGTTCATTAATACCACAGAGTTCAGGAACTTTCCCTAAACTAAATCCTCAATATTTTCCTCCCACATTGATCGGAGGTGAGGTTTCATGATCATGATAAGCATGACGACCCAAAGAAAGGAACCGATAGCGGGACTATTTTCTTTGGAAGATGTTTCTTACGTTAAAAACGTAATATAATATCTCTCTCCGTGTACCTTTGTTTATAAAACCGTATGGCCGGATTGCCTTGTTTTCCATAAATCTTTGCCCTTATAACGGCTTTATAAAGTAGGAAAACACTCCTCGGCTACTGGCCGAAGAGGTTGAAGCCGATGGTCGGTCAACAAAGTTTTCTACAATGCGGATCCGAGCATTAATGATGTAAAGTACTTGGATACATAGAATCATTACATATAATTTGTGATTTTGCTCCGGATATCGATCCTTAATTCGGCCACCCGTGCCCACATTAAGGCTCGGGGGCTACTGGGCTTCACGCTCATTATTTATAAATATTAAAGGGGCACATCGATCTCCTGATCTGGTGTTGCCACCCAACCTGAGTCTCGAGGACTTTGCACACCGCTATTCGTGTCCCGAAGTATTCTGCCGAGATAGGAGTTGATCCTCGGGACAATTTTGCGAATCAACCTGAGTCTCGGGGGCTACTGGGATCAGCGGTCTTATGTCATCCTTCAGGTGCATCTCGGGTTTTAGACCGATACACACCTTGAGGGCTACTGGCTATATATCTCGGCAGAGAATAAATTGCACCAATAAAAAATATTGACAAAAAATCGGCCCGCAGTCGGGGTGGTGCACCACCTCGGAAGCAGTCCGGCATAAAGCTCGGGCGCCAGTGGCTGGCTCCATAGAGGGCATTTCTGGCATTAAGCTCGGCTAAACTCCTTCAACTTTTTTGAACCAAGGTGATCTATGACACCTCGGACATAGTCCGGCGTTGGAGCTTGGACATAGTCCAGTGTTGGAGCTCGGATACAGTCTAGCGCTGGAGCTCGGATGCAGGTCGGCGTTGGAGCTCGACTATATAAATACTCTTCGGATACAGTCCGGCCTTGGAGCTCGAATACATTCCGGCGTTGGAGCTCGGAAGCGGTCCGGCGTTGGTGCTCGGCTGCAAAAGATACCTTGAATGTAGGTCGGCGTTGGAGCTCGGATGCAAGAGGACACTGCCGCCGGGAACAACTTCAAACCCGTGCTGTGGCATAAAAATAACAGGGCATTGCTAAAGGCCGGGAACTTAAAGCGGCTCCTCGGATACCTGACGTGTAAACTTGTCGGTGTACAAAAGTAGGGGCACACTTTTGTACCCCTTTACATGTGCATGGGCAGTCACAACCATGCGCCACGGCCACACGTAGCAGGGAAAGGGAGGGAAGCCGGAGAAAAGCCGAAGTACAAGACCAACAAGACAATGCCAAGGCCAAGAGCACAAAGAAGCAGAAGAACGAAGCTGGCTCCCCCGGCAAGACCCTTACCGGGGGGCAGCCTCGGCAAGACCCCTGCCGGGGCAGCTCGCCCACACCAGCGGAGCGCGCCACCCTTGAGCCCATGATTTCCAACACCATCAACCACATTGGGCCAGGGGCTCGGGAGGCACCTCCATGGTGGCATGCAGATCTTTGTGAAGACAAGGAATATTCAAGATCAGATGAGGATTAAAAGACAACAGTCCTCGGCAAGATCCTTGCCGAGGAGAGCCACAAGACCCCCGGCAAGATCCTTGCCGGGGACGACAGCGCGCCACGGCAAGACCCTTGCCGGGCCACCCGGCAAGGCCCTCACCAAGGGCGCCAGCGGGGCCACTTCTAGGTCCGCACCAACCAAGTCTGCACCGCCGTTCGCATGCAGCTGCCAGCCCAACCAACTGGGCAGGTACCTGCGTGGAGATATGCAGCTTCCAGGCCAACTCAGCACACGCGTGCGTGGCGGCATGCAGATCTTCGTGAAGGCTCCACCATCGCGCCACCTCAGCTGCCTGCTTGCCTACATGGCGTCGCATCGTCGCTGGCCAGGGCGCGTGTCGAAATGAGGAGGGGCGGCGACGGACAGGACGGGCCTTGTTCCCGTCCCCGATAAAGCAAGGGGACACCTAAGCGATGCATTAAATGCATCCTGTCCTGTAATGCGAGCGATAAGCTCGCGACACTGTAGGCCTTTCCACCTCCTGTGTGCCACTGTGGCAGCCCCTTTTGACTATAAAAGGAGGCCCATGGCATACTGGAGAGGGATTCGGCTCTTTTGAACCATGCAGCCACCATAGCTAGTTCGAGAGCTCAAGAACTCTCTGAAATACAGCCACCAAAGCAGGACTAGGGTATTACGCATCCTCGTGGCCCGAACCTGGGTAAACGATCCTTGTGCTGACTGCTATCCCTGCTCTTCTCACAACCCTGCGCCCCTTCAACCGTAGTAGGGATTCTTGTGATCCCATAGGTGTCGTTCCACACCGATATCTTTGGCGCGCCAGGTAGGGGGCGCAATTGTGAGAATCTGCTCTAGTAGCGAACCTAGTTTTTCATCGCCATGGCTCCGGTGGAAGACGACCAGGAGAAGACGATGCAGCCTGCGAGCGCAAAGGACACCAGCGCGGCAACAGAAAAGCTAAGTCATCTAGAGCCTCGAGCAATTTCCTTTTATATGTAAGATTATTATCCTCGGAGATCCTGCCTGTGTGTGAAAAACCTGCACGCAAGGAGGCCCTCCCGTAATTGGCAACGCCTTTGTTCTGTTTCGAGTCCGCTCAACAGATCAAGCGGCCGCGTCAAAAGTGGCAGGGTAGCCTTCCGCACTTGGCAACACTCTCGACTCTTACTCGAGTCAAGCTCGACAGTTCGAGCGGCCGCGTTAAGGGCGGTAAGGTGGTTTGCCCGGAGGCAAGCACACCCGGCAGGCCATTGGGGATCCGTCCCCAAGACGCCGCTTTGGGTTTATGCGCCGGTAGGCCTACCCAATTAACATAGGGTGGACATACAAAGGAAGATCAAACAGGAAAATAACATGCATTGTATCAAGAGTGCTGCAGAGTTATATTACATCAAGTTATCGCTACGGTTCTAACTAAAGATAGCGATTGTCTTGGTCATGAACCTGCAGCGGCGATAAGCAGCGGGGTGCCTAATCCCGGCGCTAGCCCTCCACCCTTTGAATTCCACCAATGCGGCTGATGATGGGCTCGATACGCTCCTTGAGCGGCGCGAGGTCAGTACCCTCCGGCAAGCTCTCCAGCGCGGCGTCGAAGTCAAGGGTGGGGTTCCAGTACGCCACCTTGGTGAGAACCTTGGTCATGGCACCCCGGCAGAGCCTTCGGTTCTCGTCGGCCAGTGAAGCTGCCGTGTCGGAGTGAAGTTGCTCCAAGGCCCCGAGGACACCCTCGAAGAACAGGGTCAGCTTGGCATTGGTAGTCCAGCTGCGCTCTGGGGCGTACCTCACATTTGGCATCCCCATGGTAGCCAGCTGTGCGGTGATCCAGCCGGCGACGTCCTTGAGGCGGCTAATCCAGCGACTCTCACCCTCCACAAAATCCTTGTGCTCGGCGGCCTCGTTCTTCCGCAGCCGCTTCTCGGTCTCCAGCTCCTTGTCCAGGGTCCCCTCCCGGGCCTTGGCCTCCGTGAGCATCCCCTCAAGGCCCTCTAGCTTCAGCTTGAGGTCCTTGATGGAGTTGTTGGCCTCGGAAAGCTCCCCGGCCCTGCTGACGGCCGTGCCTTGTGCCTCCGTCAGGGCGCCGTTGAGCGTGTCCTTCTCCTGGGACAGCTTCAGGGCCTGCTCCTTCAGCTCGTCCCGCTCCACCTCTAGCTCCTTCACCATGCCGGCGTGAACCAGAACCTGGGCATCGAGCGTCTCCCTATGCCTCTGCTCCAGCTCTTGGGTCCGCTGCGCGACAAGCTTCTCCACCTCCTCGTCCTTGGCGCGGAGTTTGGCATCAAGATCCGCCTCGCGTTTGGCGAGGTCCTCCTCCTGGGAGTTCAGCGCGGCCTGGTGCTGGGTCCGAGCGGTGTTGGCTGCGGCAACCAAGCCCTCCGCCGTTTCCTGGGCCTTCTCGATGTCGGCCAGCTTCATGGTGAGCTCCACGTCGCGCTTGGCCAGCTCGCCCTGGGCGGCCTTCAGCTCTTCGCTAGCCTGGCGGAACCAAGTCTGCGCCTCGGCGACGCGCACCTGGAGGTCTGCCTCCGCCTTGTCCACCGTTGCCGCCCTGGACTAGGCCTTGTCTAGGCGGGCGCGGTGGAGCGCCTGGAGCTTCCAGAAGCTGGCACCCACGGCCTAGAGGAGCCGCTCCTCCTGGGAACTGTCGCCACCAACGCTTGGCTCGTCGACGACCTCGAGCCCGGCGGCGGCGAGCACCTCGTCGTCGAACACCTCTCCCTCGACGGGCGCCCTGGTGCTCGACGCGCCCGGAAGGTGGACGAACAGATCATCGCCCACCCTAAGGTACTTGTCGGAGCCGAAGGCAGCGGAGGAGGAAGGCTGGTCATCGACCACCTCCTCCTTGGCGGCGGCCTTGCCGGATTCTCCGGTAGGCCCCTTGCCGGCCTCCTCGGCAGTAGCCTTGCCGGACTTCCCGGCAGGCCCCTTGGCGGACTCCTCGGCAGTGACCTTCTTGGCTTCTGCCGCGGCGTCCTTGGCGACGTCCTCGATGATGGCGTCTATGTCCTCCTAGTTAGCCGGTGGACGATCTGGGCACCAAGGAAGGGATGAGACAAAGCCAAGACCAAGAATCAGCAAGAAAAGAAAAAGGACAGGGACAAAAGGCGAATAACTTACCGGTGCTAGGCTGGGAAGCAGAAGTCCCCTCCCCGCCAGCATTTGGCGTCGAGCCGAAGCCACCGGCGCCCGAGTTCTCCTCCTCCTCCTCCATGTGCGTGGGCTCGGTGCTTGGCACCCTTGCCGGGGACGCCCCTCGGGGCGGCGTGGTTGATGGGGGCGGCGTGTTAGGGTAGCCCTCTGTGGCTCCTCTCACTGTTGCTCTCCTCCTGTGCACCCGGCGAGGTCAGCACCAAAGTACCATACCCCTGACACATGTCGACAAGGGGTGAGTGATGAACTTACGCTGGGGGCTGTGCCGGGTGCTGCTGTCCGGGCTACTCAACACCACCAATGACGCCCTCAAAGTACCCGCCGGGGGCTGGCCGCCCGCCGAGGCCTTGGCCCTCTTCACCCTCTGGGCCAGCGTCTCTGCGTCCCTGCAAAGGTGGAAACAAATCAGCACGAGCGGCACAGAGGAGGATACGGAGATGACAGAGAAGAACAAGATACTCACTCGTCGTCCACCTCCTCCTCTGTTGCCTTCCTCTTCCTTCTGGGGCTAGGTGACCCGAAGTCGAAGGTGACCCCCGCGTCGACGTCTGCCGGAGGAGGGGAGGAAGGCGAAGTCTGGACACGCTTGGACGAAGAGGAGGCAGATGCTTTCTTCTTCGCCACCGCGGCCTTCACCACCTTCTTCGCCGCCGCGGCCCTCGTCTAACGCGCGGACTCCTCCAGGGACTTTGGCCGCCGCGCGGCCTTGACGGGCCGCACCGGCTCGCCAGAAGTGGCCCGCTACAGGACTCGCCCTCTCCCCGTGGCCGGAGGGTCAACAGCCTCGGCCTCCTCCTCCGATGACTCGTCGGCCGCATCCTCAACCAGAGGAGCATCGGTGCCGGCGCTGCCGGCCCCTCCAGTGGCCGCCGCCCACCGGGCGAGCTCTTCCTCCTCCACGGCCGTCGCAGCCTTGTCCTCCACACCACCAGCGCTGCCGGCCTCCTCGGCAAGCTGCGCCTCCATCGCCCTGGCGGCGATGTAGTCCAGCTCCGCCTGGGAGGTGTCCTGGACGAGCTGCTGCTCGGCGTCAGCGTTGACGTACCCCTCATGCGGAGTGTCGAAGAACTGCTGCACCTGGATGTCCTCCGGCTCGACCCAGCTCAAGTCAGGGCCATGCGCGTTGCAGTCCAGCATCATTGCGATGATGTCGGCCAGGCGCGAATTATTGCACAGCGGGACCACTCCCGCCGGCAGCTTGAACACGGGCCCCTTGGTGACCTTGCCGGCCTTCGCAGCGGCCCTCGCGACCTTGCCGGTCCGCTCGACCTCGCCGTCACGGTTCACGTCAAGCTAGAAGAGCCGCTGGCAGAAATGAGCGTGCCCCATCACCGTGAAGTTGTGGTCGAGGCCAGGGCGAAGCCGCATCATGTCGGCGGTGTTCGTGAAGAGCCAGGCTGGCCTCCCCTTGTTATGCAACGGAGCAATTCGGCGGCGGATGAAATCCGCCCCGATCATCTCAAGGGTGAGCCCGGCCTCGGTGAGGCGAAGGATCCTGGTGGTGGCGATCGTGAGCTTCGTGTCGTCGGCGTCGAGATCGCTCCAGTCGCTCCGGCGAACCGGCGGCACGTCGTGGACCCGGCAAAAGTCCGTCGGGTCCTTCTCTTCAATCCAGTACCACCAGCCTCACCATTCCTCCCACCTCTCCTTCATGGCGCCCTCCGGGTATGCCCCCTTGGACCTTGGGATCCAGGTGAAGGCAACCAGAGATGGCGCCGCCTGTTTGGATCCGAAGGAAGAAGTAATGGCGAAAAAGCGCCGTGTTGGGGTGCACCCCGGCGAAGCCCTCACAAAGATGCGCGAAAAAGGCCATCCACGGCACCGCATTTGGAGTAAAATCCAGAAGGCGGAAGCCATAGGTGTGCATGACGTCGCTGAAGAAGTCGGAGAAGGGGGGACAGAGCCCGCAGGAGAAATAGTCGACAAAGAAAGGGTACCGATTTGGGGCAGCCTCGGCGCAGTTGGCGGGGATGACGCGCGTGGCTGGATGCCCCGTCTTCACCCCCCACAGGGGCTTGAAGGCGTCCCAGAGCTCGAACACATCGACCGTCGAGGGGAAGTACGCGAGCTGCGTCCGCTGCTCCACCAGCGCACTCTCCGGCGGCTCCGTCACTCCGGCGTCCTTGGCCACTCCCTTGCCCTTGCTGGATTTGGGCGCCATGGCGGCCGGGGGAGCGAGAGACAAAGGGCGGTGTAGACGCAACGGAGGCAAGAAAAAGCGAATCTTAGGGAGGAAGGAGAAGGTGGCGGCGGCTCTGATATTGGAGAAGGCACGGGGGGGGGGGGGTAAAGTGAGTAGCGCGCCCGTGGTTATTCACTTTTACGGGGAAGGCGCGGGCCGCCTCCTTTCCCATTAACTGTGATGTGACGCGTGCGTGCGGAAACTGCCCCACGCATGCCGCCCACGTCACACACGCCCCCTCCCCATGTCACGTGTTCAACGCGGGTCGTGGGGAAGTGCAACGGGCGAAGAGTTACTGCGGTGAAAATCCGCCCCACTTGCCCGCACACCGTTCTGGGCCTGACCCAACAACGTGTCGCACTTATGTGTGGCCCAGGCCTGGGGGCTCCTATCGGTGTACAAAAGTAGGGGCACACTTTTGTACCCCTTTACTTGTGCACGGGCAGTCAGAGCCACGCGCCACGGCCACACGTAGCAGGGCAAGGGAGGGAAGCCGGAGAAAAGTCGTAATACAAGACCAACAAGACAATGCCAAGGCCAAGAGCACAAAGAAGCAGAAGGACGAAGCAGGCTCCCCCGGCAAGACCCTTGCCGGGGGGCAGCCTCGGCAGCCCCGGCAAGACCCCTGCCGGGGCAGCTCGCCCACACTAGCGGAGCGCATCACCCTTGAGCCCATGATTTCCAACAGCATCAACCACGTTGGGCCAGGGGCTCGGGAGGCACCTCCATGGTGGCATGAACATCTTTGTGAAGACAAGGGATATTCAAGATCAGATGAGGATTAAAAGATAACAGTCCTCGGCAAGATCCTTGCCGAGGAGAGCCACAAGACCCCCGGCAAGATCCTTGTCGGGGACGACAGCGCGCCACGGCAAGACTCTTGCCGGGCCACCCGGCAAGGCCCTCACCAAGGGCACCAGTGGGGCCACTGCCAGGCCCACACCAACCAAGTCTCCACCGCCGTTCGCATGCAGCTGCCAGCCCAACCAACTGGGCAGGTACCTGCGTGGCGACATGCAGCTTCCAGGCCAACTCAGCACACGCCTGCGTGGCGGCATGCAGATCTTCGTGAAGGCTCCACCACCGCGCCACCTCAGCTGCCTGCCTGCCTACATGGCGCCGCATGCGTCGCTGGCCAGGGCGCGTGTCGAAGCAAGGAGGGGCGGCGACGGACGGGACGGGCCTCGTTCCCGTCCCCGGTAAAGCAAGGGGACACCTAAGCGTTGCATTAAATGCATCCTGTCCTGTAATGCGAGCGATAAGCTCGCGGCACTGTAGGCCTTTCCACCTCCTGTGTGCCACTGTGGCAGCCCCTTTCGACTATAAAAGGAGGCCCATGGCGTACTGGAGAGGGATTCGGCTCTTTTGAACCACGCAGCCACCATAGCTAGTTCGAGAGCTCAAGAACTCTCTGAAATACAGCCACCAAAGCAGGACTAGGGTATTACGCATCCTCGCGGCCCAAAACTCTTCGGATGCACTTCGGCGATCCTCAAGATCGAAGATGAGAAGATTTGTTGAACCAGTTTTCAAGACCGACGACCGAAGATGAAGAACAGTTCGGAAGAATCAAGGAGCGTCCCCAACTTGAAGACCGGTTCAGGGGGCTAGTGACGGAGTCGTGGACTAGGGGGTACTCACCACGTCGTCTCCCGACCAGCTGGATAGGGCCGAGGACCCCCATGGCGGTTCACTATTGGGCCGGTTCGGACAGCCCATGCCGCGTACAAGGAGGATTCTACAAGACTTGGCGCCCAAGACAAGGACTCCTCTAAACCCTAGGCCTACGGTGCATATATAAACCGAGGCCAGGCTAGTCAATAGACAATCTCATATTCATTACTACAATCTCGTGGTAGATACATGTACTCTGTACTACACCCATATGAATACAATCAAAAGCAGCATGTAGGGTATTATCTCATCAAGAGAGCCCGAAGCTGGGTAAAACCCCGTGTCCATGTTACCATCGCTCCAAGACGCCTAGCTTAGGACCCCTACTATGAGATACGCCGGATATTGAACCGACAGGAGGAAACTTCTTTTGTCCCCCTTTGTTCGGTTGCCAGAGCTCCTCGTCGTCGTCCTCACTTTGCGATCCCTTTTCTTTGTTCTCGGCATTTAACTTGCCGGCCTGTTTAAAAACCCAGCAATCTCTGTTGATACAATTGGCTGGTTTATCAGAGGTGCCATGGATTTGGCACGGACGATCGATTATGCGATCCAAGCTTGATGGTCCTTGATTGTTTCTTTTATATGGCTTCTTCCGCTGACCAGACTTCGAACCACTGAATCTGGCATTAACTGTCGTGTCATCGGTGTTGTCACCATTACTTTGGCATTTTTGTCTGTTGCGTCGGAGCTTGCCGTTGCTATTTTTGGCCTCGGAGGTGCCCGTGTCACTTGTTGTATCCTTGCTACGGGCCAGCCAAGTATCCTCTCCCGCACAGAAGCGGGTCATGAGTGCCATCAGGGCTGCCATAGATTTTGGTTTTTCCTGGCCGAGGTGGCGGGCGAGCCATTCGTCACGGATGCTATGTTTAAAGGCCGCTAGGGCTTCAGCATCCGGACAGTCGATGATCTGGTTCTTTTTAGTTAGGAACCTAGTCCAGAATTTCCAGGCTGACTCTCCAAGTTGCTGGACTATGTGACTTAAGTCATCGGCGTCTGGTGGCCGGACATAAGTACCTTGGAAGTTGTCAAGGAAACCTTCTTCCAAGTCCTCCCAGCTACCAATGGAATTTTCAGGCAGACTGTTTAGCCAGTGTCGAGCTGGCCCTTTGAGTTTTAGTGGGAGGTATTTTATGGCGTGAAGATCATCCCCGCGGGCCATGTGGATGTGGAGAATGAAATCCTCGATCCATACCGCGGGATCGGTTGTTCCATTGAATGACTCGATGTTTACGGGTTTGAATCCTTCTGGGAATTCATGATCCATTACTTCGTCGGTGAAACAAAGAGGATGTGCGGAGCCTCTATATCGGGCCGCATCGCGACGTAGATCTGATGGGGTCCGTCTGCGGTTTTCGGCCCGGGCGTGACTAGGTTTGTCATGTCCGAATAGATAGCCGTCCTCGCGTGTCAAGGCACGTCCTCCCGATCCGTAGATCGATCTTGTATGTCCTGCTCTACTGTCCAGATCTTGACGAAGGTCATATGTATGGCCCCGAGCTGTCTTATCCCTACCTTTTTGACGAGGTGGGACAGTCTGGTTTTCGACTCGGGTTGCTGTTTTATCCCGACCACCCAGTGGTCGATCAACCGCATTGCGTGATGCTGGTGCGTGATCTGGAGCCTCATCATCGAACTGAGGTAGCAATTTGCGCTTCGGGTAACTTTTGGACGGGCGTTTAAGGCCGTATTCCTCGGCTGCCAGGACATCGGTCCATCTGTCATTGAGCAGGTCTTGATCAACTTGAAGCTGCTGCTGCTTCTTTTTCAGGCTCCTCGCGGTGGCTATTAGCTAAAGCTTAAAGCACTCCTGCTCGAGAGGTTCCTCAGGCACGATGAAGTCTTTGTTGCCGAGGCTCACCTCCTGCTCGGAGGGCGGATGATAACTGCCGTCCTTCGAGTCTTCTTCTATGGCATGTTCGTCAGGGCTGACTTGCCCATCTTCCCGATTGTCTTGTTCGGCAGTTTGTTCCTCGGGTTCCTCTGTGTCTTCGGTGCCATCTGGAGTGTTGTTGTCTCTGCTGCGGCGCGACTTGGAGCGGCGCCGCTGACGCCAGCGCTTTGGTTGCGTCTTAGGAGGGTCCTCCTTCGCTGGGTTTTCCTTGTCATCTCCATTATTATTTTTCGGCGTATCTACCATGTATACGTCATATGAGGAAGTGGCCGTCCCTCATCCAGTGAACGGCAGGTTTTGGGCCTCCTCGTCTCCGGTGTCGTCGTTCGTACCGTCGATGTCTTCGTAGTCGTAGTCGAGCATGTCGATTAGGTCTTCGACAGTGGCTATGAAGTGGGCGGTGGGTGGGGAACGAGATTCTCCGTCATCAGCTTCCAGTTCAAACCAGATATAATTTGGCTGTGGGCCCTCTGCCAAGGAAAGGTTCTTTAATGAGTTTAGCACATCTCCGAAGGGCGAGTGTTGGAATATGTCTGCGGCGCTGAACTCAAAGATCGATAAACGATCAAGTTCAGCGTCCGCGGACTCACATGGTTCGGAACTTATAACCAGAGACGATTCCGGAGTTTCGGTGACACAGGTATCGTGTGAGGTTAAGTCCATGTGCGGCTCCAACGCCGGGGAATCTGTGGCCTCCGTGGTGGGGTTGAGCCTCCCGTCCTTGGATGGCACAGTCTGCTCCGGATCTAAGGCCAGAGCGGTTAAAGGAGCTGTCTCCTGGATGCGATCCGATGACAGATTTAGGTCATGTTCATCGGGGCGACCAGGAGTGGTTGCCGCGGTCTCGAGTCCGGCGAAGATCAAATCTCTGCGGATGTCTGCAACGTAGTTCAAGCTTCCGAATCTGACCTGATGGCCAGGGGCGTAGCTATCGATCTGCTCCAGATGGCCAAGCGAGTTGGCCCGCAATGTGAAGCCGCCGAATACGAAGATCTGTTCGGGGAGGAAAGTTTCTCCTTGGACAATATCGTCATTGACGATTGAGGGGGCCATCAAACCTTTTGGAGATGGCATAGTGGAACTCTCAATGAAAGCACCAATGTCGGTGTCAAAACCGGCGGATCTCGGGTAGGGGGTCCCGAACTGTGCGTCTAAGGTCGATGGTAACAGGAGACAGGGGACACAATGTTTACCCAGGTTTAGGCCCTCTCTATGGAGGTAATACCCTACTTCCTGCTTGATTGATCTTGATGAATATGAGTATTACAAGAATTGATCTACCACGAGATCGTATGGCTAAACCCTAGAGGTCTAGCTTGTATGACTATGATAATGAGTATCTTCCCCCCTCCGGACTAAGTCCTTCAGTTTATATAGACACCGGGAGGATCTAGGGTTACACAAGGTCGGTTACAAGGAAAGGAATCTACATATTTGGTCGCCAAGCTTGCCTTATATGCCAAGGTGAGTCCTATCCGGACACGGGTGCAGTCTTCGGTCTTCGTATCTTCATAGCCCATCAGTCCGGCCCATGGCTAACAGGCCGGACGCCCGAGGACCCCTTAGTCCAAGACTCCCTCAGTGGGCTCCTGTTGAAGGTACACCTTGCAGAATACTTGGAAGTTGTAGATGTTTGACACAGAATTTGGTCCGATGTCTTGTGGATGGAGCTTGAAAAAGTGCAGCATGTCATGAAAGAATCTTGACCCGGGAGGGCTGAAGCCCTGGAGCATATGATCAGTGAAAACGATAACTTCACCATCCTTGGGCTCAGGAGGAGTTTCAGTGTCTGGGACCCTCCAATGAATGACATCTTTTTTTAGCCGAGACACCTGTTTGAACATATTCGTTCAAATCTTCCTCGGTGACCCAGGAAACGACCCAGTTGTAGGCAGTGACAGTTTTGCCCATTTTGAGGAAAAAGGGCCTAAAAGAAAAAGATATTGCCGGTTTAAGATCAAACTGATGAGCCGGGCGAATGATTCAAAAGTACAATGCTATAAACGACCAATGTGTTAAGCCGGAAGATAACACTAAAGTGCGTGGATATTCATATCTACGGCTTAAAGGGGGACTAATGGTGCCTACCGGGTTAAAAGTTATGTTGTTAAGCCGGCCGGAGTTGACAAGCCAAGTATATTGTGCAGAATCAGATTATGAAGGTGACTAAGAAAATATGGTTAAGCTAGAGAGTATTTGCCGGGTTATACAAGTGATGAAGCATATGATGGCGGCTTAAACGGGGCCTAATGTTGTATGGCGGTCACGGTTTATGACACAAGCCGTCATGACAGTTATGATACTTCAAAATTAATCAGTGAAAATTTTGCTAAGTGATGGACAAACAGATTTCAAAGACATGAGCAATAATTTTGGATCTACAGCAGTTCAAAAAAAGCAGTAAAAATCTAAACCTAAGGTGGCGGCAGCAGAAAAAGTTTGTATGCTCCGATGAGAGTTTTTATGAGGAGGCATTCTGATGTCAAAAGCGAATGCTAAACTCCTACCGCACAAATTACATACCGTGTTTAGATTAGAAACCACTCGAGCTGAGGGAGAAACTAAAGAATGATGAAGAAAAACAATGAACACAACAAACCCTAATGCAGATCTAAGGCTTAGGAAGATGAGACTTACGGTTGCTGATGAGCAGCGGTCGCGCGCCGACATTTTCTGGTCCGGTCAGGGTGATGCAGCGGCCTGAGTTGACGCAGCGGACGAAAAAAGATGGCGGCGGAGCTCGAGTGCGTGCGCGGTTTGTGAACGAGGAAGACAAAGACAAGGAGGCGAGGGGAAAAATGAAAAAGAACCCGTCCCTATTTATAAGAGGTTGGTTGCAAGGCATGCACAGAATCGAGGAGGCCGAAATCATCATGTGGCTATATGGACGCCTCGATTTTCGGGATGATCATTAAGATAAGGATCAGTTAAAGATGTTCTGGGCCTCGTGCGAAATTAATGCGAAATGATGTCATGGCGGGTTAAGGAGGTTCTGTGAGCTCACGTCATGGCGGTTTACAGCAAATTTGTTAAAAGGACGATGCAAGATTTTGACAAGTCATGTACTGAAGATCGATATGAACAAGTTCACATCAACCTGGGGCCTAATGTTGGGGATATAACTATTGGATGTGAACCGCCCAGGAGGGGCCGGGTCATACCACTGGCGACTTATCAATGAAGATGGCGGGTCATAGCAAGCCCATTGACGACCCAAGACAAGAGGCGACTTGAGTCCCAAGGGGATGAACCGCCACATGTATAGCTTGTATTGTAAGGCAAGTTTAGCTAGTCACCGAGCCGGACACATTGTGTATGAGCCGGCCGGGACTCTGTAAGCCGCCGGGCATCAACCTGTGTATATAATGTTGGAAATATGCCCTAGAGGCAATAATAAAATGGTTATTATTATATTTCCTTGTTCATGATAATTGTCTATTGTTCATGCTATAATTGTGTTATCCGGAAATCGTAATACATCTGTGAATACATAGACCATAACACGTCCCTAGTGAGCCTCTAGTTGACTAGCTCATTGATCAATAGATGGTTACGGTTTCCTGACCATGGACATTGGATGTCACTGATAACGGGATCACATCATTAGGAGAATGATGTGATGGACAAGACCCAATCCTAAGCATAGCACTAGATCGTGTAGTTCGTTTGCTAAAGCTTTTCTAATGTCAAGTATCATTTTCTTAGACCATGAGATCGTGCAACTCCCGGATACCGTAGGAATGCTTTGGGTGTACCAAACGTCACAACGTAACTGGGTGGCTATAAAGGTGCACTATAGGTATCTCCGAAAGTGTCTGTTGGGTTGGCTCGGATCGAGACTGGGATTTGTCACTCCGTATGACGGAGAGGTATCTCTGGGCCCACTCGGTATTGCATCATCATAATGAGCTCAATGTGAATAAGTAGTTAGTCACGGGATCATGCATTACGGAACGAGTAAAGTGACTTGCCGGTAACGAGATTGAACGAGGTATTGGGATACCGACGATCGAATCTCGGGCAAGTAAAGTACCGATTGACAAAGGGAATTGTATACAGGATTGCTTGAATCCTCGACATCGTGGTTCATCCGATGAGATCATCGTGGAACATGTGGGAGCCAACATGGGTATCCAGATCCCGCTGTTGGTTATTGGCTAGAGAGGTGTCTCGGTCATGTCTGCATGATTCCCGAACCCGTAGGGTCTACACACTTAAGGTTCGATGACGTTAGGGTTATAAGGAAGGTTTGTATGTGATTACCGAATGTTGTTCGGAGTCCCGGATGAGATCCCGGACGTCACGAGGAGTTCCGGAATGGTCCGGAGGTAAAGATTTATATATGGGAAGTCACCATACGGTCACCGGAAATATTCGGGGGTATACCGGTACTGTACCGGGACCACCGGAGGGGTTCTAGGGGTCCACCGGGAGGGTCCACCTGCCCCGGAGGGCCTTATGGGCTGTATGTGGAAGGGAACCAGCCCTTAGTGGGCTTGGCGCCAAACCCCCTAGGGCCCATGCGCCTAGGGTTTGGGGGGAACCCTAAAGGGGGGCGCCCCCATTGCTTTGGGGGCAAGCCACCTCCCCCCCTTGGCCGCCGCCGCCCCTCTAGATCTCATCTAGAGGGGTCGGCCCCCTTCCCCCTTTCTCCCTATAAATAGAGGGGTGAGGGGAGGGCTGCAGCACCACATCCAAGGCGCAGCCCCTCCCCTCCCCAACACCTCTCCTCCTCCGCGTGTGCTTGGCGAAGCCCCGCCGGAGAACTGTCACTCCACCACCACCACGCCGTCGTGCTGCTGTTGGAGCCTTCTTCCTCAACCTCTCCCTCCTCCTTGCTGGATCAAGGCGTGGGAGACGTCACCGCTCCGTACGTGTGTTGAGCGCGGAGGTGCCGTCCGTTCGGCGCTTGGATCATCGGTGATTTGGATCACGACGAGTACGACTCCATCAACCCCATTCTCATGAACGCTTCCGCTCGCGATCTACAAGGGTATGTAGATGCACTCCTCCCCTCTCGTTGCTAGTAAACTCCATAGATTGATCTTAGTGATGCATAGAAAATTTTAATTTCTGCTACGATCCCCAACAGTGGCATCATGAGCTAGGTCTATGCGTAGTTTTTATGCACGAGTAGAACACAAGTTGTTGTGGGCGTCGATTTTGTCAATTTACTTGCCGTTAGTAGTCTTATCTTGATTCGGCGGCATCGTGGGATTAAGCGGCCCGGACCGACCTTACACGTACGCTTACGTGAGACAGGTTCCACCGACTGACATGCACCAGTTGCATAAGGTGGCTAGCGGGTGTCTGTCTCTCCCACTTTAGTCGGATCGGATTCGATGAAAATGGTCCTTAGGAAGGGTAAATAAAAATTGGCATATCACGTTGTTGTTTTGGCGTAGGTAAGAATCGTTCTTGCTAGAAACCTATAGCAGCCACGTAAAAGTTTGCAACAACAATTAGAGGACGTCTAACTTGTTTTTGCAGCAAGTGTCATGTGATGTGATATGGCCAGAAGGATGTGATGAATGATATATGTGATGTATGAGATTGATCATGTTCTTGTAATAGGAATCACGACTTGCATGTCGATGAGTATGACAACCGGCAGGAGCCATAGGAGTTGTCTTAATTTATTTATGACATGCGTGTCAACTGGAACGTCATGTAATTACTTTACTTTATTGCTAACCGTTAGCCATAGTAGTAGAAGTAATAGTTGGCGAGACAACTTCATGAAGACACGATGATGGAGATCATGATGATGGAGATCATGGTGTCATGCCGGTGACGATGATGAACATGGCGCCCCGAAGATGGAGATCAAAAGGAGCAAAATGATATTGGTCATATCATGTCACTATTTGATTGCATGTGATGTTTATCATGTTTTATATCTTATTTGCTTAGAATGACAGTAGCATAAATAAGATGATCCCTCGCTAAAATTTCAAGAAAGTGTTCCCCCTAACTGTGCACCGTTGCGAAGGTTCGTTGTTCCGAAGCACCACGTGATGATCGGGTGTGATAGGTTCTAACGTTCGCATACAACGGGTGTAAGCCAGATTTGCACACGCAATACACTTAGGTTGACTTGACGAGCCTAGCATGTATAGACATGGCCTCGGAACACAAGAGACCGAAATGTCAAGCATGAGTCGTATAGCAGATACGATCAACATGAAGATGTTCACCGATGATGACTAGTCCGTCTCACGTGATGATCGGACATGGCCTAGTTGACTCGGATCATGTATCACTTAGATGACTAGAGGGATGTCTGTCTGAGTGGGAGTTCATTAATAATTTCATTAGATGAACTTAATTATCATGAACTTTGTCTAAAATCTTTACAATATGTCTTGTAGATCAAATGGCCCACGCTAATGTCAACCTCAACTTCAACGCGTTCCTAGAGAAAACCAAGCTGAAAGACGATGGTAGCAACTATATGGACTGGGTCCAGAACTTGAGGATCATCCTCATAGCTGCCAAGAAAGCATATGTCCTTGAAGCACCGCTGGGTGAAGCACCCGTCCCAGCAAACCAAGACGTTATGAACACCTGGCAAACACGTGTTGATAATTACTCCCTCGTTCAGTGCGGCATGCTTTATAGCTTAGAACCGGGGCTCCAAAAGCATTTCGAGCAGCACGGAGCATATGAGTTGTTCCAAGAGCTGAAAATGGTTTTCCAAGCTCATGCCCGGGTCGAGAGATATGAAGTCTCCGACAAGTTCTACAGTTGTAAGATGGAGGAGAATAGTACCGTCAGCGAACACATACTCAAAATGTCTGGGTTGCACAACCGCTTGTCTCAGCTGGGAGTTAATCTCCCGGATGACGCGGTCGTTGACAGAATCCTTCAGTCGCTCCCACCTAGCTACAAGAGCTTTGTGATGAACTTCAATATGCAGGGGATGGAAAAGACCATTCCTGAGGTATATTCAATGCTAAAATCAGCGGAGGTGGAGATCAAAAAGGAACATCAAGTGTTGATGGTGAATAAGACCACTAAGTTCAAGAAAGGCAAGGGTAAGAAGAACTTCAAGAAAGACGGCAAGGGAGTTGCCGCGCCCGGTAAGCAAGCTGCCGGGAAGAAGACAAAGAATGGACCCAAGCCTGAGATTGAGTGCTTTTATTGTAAGGGAAACGGTCACTGGAAGCGGAACTGCCCCAAGTACTTAGCGGATAAGAAGGCCGGCAATATCAAAGGTATATGTGATATACATGTTATAGATGTGTACCTAACCAGCGCTCGTAGTAGCTCCTGGGTATTTGATACCGGTGCGGTTGCTCATATTTGTAACTCAAAGCAGGAGCCGCGGAATAAGCAGAGACTGGCAAAGGACGAGGTGACGATGCGCGTCGGGAATGGTTCCAAGGTCGATGTGATCGCCGTCGGCACGCTACCTCTACATTTACCTACGGGATTAGTTTTAAACCTCAATAATTGTTATTTAGTGCCAGCTTTGAGCATGAACATTGTATCTGGATCTCGTTTAATGCGCGATGGCTCCATGACTAAGTCCTTCCGCTAGGACATCTGCCATGTCAAGTCCACGATAGTTACCCTTTGTGGGTTGAAGTCTCCACCAACGTGGATGTACGATAGCACCACCTATCGGAACCACGCCAAAAATCTCCGTGTCTCCAATTGCGTTTGAACATTCCAATCCCATCCCTTTACTTTCTTGCAGCTTGCATGCTTTACTTTCCGCTGCTCATATACTCTTGCCATGCTTGCTTGAAATGTATTGTGAATGCTTAAAATTGTGCTAAAACTCCACCTCAACTTGAACTATTTAAAAACTACTACTTTTCTTTGTTGAGGGTCTAATCACCCCCCCTCTAGACACCTCTTCTCGATCCTTTCAGTGTGCATCCAACTTGCTTGCTCATGAAGACCTCGAACATTTGGGGAAGCTCATCATCGGAATATATGAGCAAAGTTCTATTATGTAAAGATCCCACTAGCATAATCATGAAGTATATGAAAACTCTCTATATGAAATACATGGCGCTACTTTGAAGCACATGTGTGGTAGAAAGGATAGTAGTGTGCCCCCTCTCTCTTTCTCTCTCTTTTTGTTCTTCTCTTTTTTGGGCTCTTTTGGCCATAATTGGCCTCATGGACCTCTTCCCCTCTTTTTCAAGGAATCATGAGTTTCCTCCAATTCATATCCTCACATGTAGGGGCACACTCTAATAATGATGATCATCACACTTTTATTTACTTACAACTCAAAAACAGGAAAGGATGACCACAAAAGAATGCCTCTCGAAGTGTATGAGGATGTGCAATGATCTAGCGTAACATGTATACAATGATGAACGTTGGCTTTGCCACAAATATATGCCATCTCTATATGATCATGCAGAGCAAAATGACAATGAATGCTCAAGTCATGTAATGAATAGTAACAATGAAAGTTTATATCTCGGAATGACTATGAAAATGACATAATTGGTAGGTATGGTTGTTGTTTTGAGGAAGATATAATGTTGCTTATGTGTGAGAGAGTGTATCATCTCAAGGAGTTGGATGCATCGATGAAGTGTGCACCATGTCTCAAGGTGAGAGTGGGTAATGCACGATACCGAAGAGGCTAGCAAAATATGGATGGGTGGAAATGCACAAAAGACCAAAAAACTCACATTAGTCATAAAAAAGTCAAGTACTTATTGAGGAAGCCTAGTAGCCCATATCGAAGCAAGCGCAACCCTCATGCCCCTTGGGAGGAGGTTGGTAGGAGTTAACCATCGTGTCCCCCCGATCATTACACACGTGAGAGCCACTTTAATATATCCCACACTTATACTTCTTCACTAATACCAGCGGCTACCACTTTCACGAATACGACCTCACAAAATATAACACCGATATTCGTACTAAACGTTAACCATTCACCCACACAAATCACATTACTACCTCAATACCGAAAAACTATTGCAAAGAATCAAACTTATCATGTTCAATGATCTACAAGTTTTATGCAAGTTTTTATATATACCACCCATACATACCCATGACCAACCATGCAAATAACCATTTTCTATTCAACTCACCAACAAGATATTGGTGAAACAAGAGAGTTCTAATCCTTTCCACAAAAGAATCGGCCAAGCTCTATCAAATATAAGTGAAGAAAAAGAGCATTTTACATATAACAATATTCTAAGTGTAGAGAAACGAGCATCCAAACTTCAAAAGATATATGTGAAGCACACAAAGCATTCTATAAAGCCATAGTAAAAAAATATAAGTGAAGTGCAAAGAGCATTCTATAAATCAACCAAGGACTATCCCATACCATCATGGTGCATCACTAAAGGAAAAAGAGAAAACAAAAATAAAAGTCGCTTCAAGAATTTACGCATATTATGTGAAAAAAATAAAACCGAGACATACCGATAATTATCAATAAAGAAAGAGGGGATTCCTTCAGAGGCATCCCAAAGCTTAGATGCTTGAGTCTCCTTGAACATTTACTTGGGGTGCCTTGGGCATCCCCAAGCTTGAACTCTTGCTCCTCCTTATTCCCCTCATATAGATGTCTCCCCTTGGTCTTTAAACACTTCATCCACACAAAACTCAACTGAACTTTTATTAGAGGGGTTAGTTCATCATAACTAGTTTAATTAGTTGTTATCTTTAGCTGATTATACTGGACTGTTTAAACTTATGCATGTCTTTATGTTTGAGTTGTGCATGGTTGTAGCCCAGTTTATTTATTGTTGTAGTGTTTAAATTATGCAATGAAC
This sequence comes from Triticum aestivum, assembly GCF_018294505.1. Taxonomy (NCBI): domain Eukaryota; kingdom Viridiplantae; phylum Streptophyta; class Magnoliopsida; order Poales; family Poaceae; genus Triticum; species Triticum aestivum. The sequence continues at coordinate 252,612,893 of NC_057808.1, read as the reverse complement.
CTAGATATATGTATTTTCTCCGGGTTTCTTTGAAAATGTGCTTTGTTCATGTTTCTCTAGCATCTTTGGTTCATCATTTTTTATCATGATCAATGTCTATTTAATTTATCAACATGAATGCAGGAAATGGATCACGTATGTGTTAACTGTGGTCAAGTCAGATGCCAGATGGACAAGAGGTTCTTCATAGATGTTCAAGACGACTTCATAACTAGGATGGTATGTTTTAATTCAACATGTTGGACTGATTTTCATAGTTGCTCCCAAAAGTGCCTAGTTGTTGTTTTCTTTTAATTTTGCCCATGACAACCCTTAGGGCATCTCCAACGCCGACGCGCAAAAGGACACGGTATTTGTCCAAAAATCGGTCCGGACGAGTGTCTAGACACTGATACAGGAGCCGGCTATCCATTCGTGCCCGCATACAAATCCGAACAAAAAATTTATTGCTTGGACTAGTGTGAGCACTTGAAAAATGGAAAGAAACTATATCACTTGAAATAAAAAATCAAACAATTTAGTGCCTTCTGACATTGGCTATTGGCCTTCCGCCATTGTGAGCACTTAAAAAAAGGTGTAGCACTTGAAGAAAAAAAGTGAAACAAATAGTGCTTCCACCAAATGCTACCAACCTTCCGCCAAAGAGCAAACAAATTTAGCGGGGGCTTTCCGCCATCCGGACAGAAAGAGGATATATGGTTGCTTTGGATTGGCCAGACGGATGTCCAGACTCCCGCAAAGCTCCCCTTTGTTTGTCTCCGGTCTGAGGGAAAACGGACGTCCGGATCTGGACAACGGTCCGGACGGATGTAGGCGATTTGAGGGTTTGCTTTGGATATGCCCTTACGAGGCAAGGCGTGACTTCCTAGAGAAGTTCAACATTGAGATTGATGCACAGATCAGATTTCAAGGTTGTCTCGCACACTAAACCTATCTCAGTTGACCTGGCTGGACAACCCCTGCACAAGACCACGAGATGGAAGCTCGTGAGAGGGTCACTTTCTACCTTGACCATGACCATGAGGAGATCATGGTGTACTACAATCATGCTTGCACCTATGGTTCCGATTCTCCAGGCTACGACCCTGAGTCGCACCGAAGAATCTAGTTAGCAGGCATGGTATCTAGTCATAATATGTTAATATTTCGTTGAGCATGTCATATGCTAGCTACTAGTCATATCATGTTAATTAGCAATTTGATGAACTTGAATGATGTCATTTGGCTCTACTAATAATGTCAACCTTCAATGCTATATGATATTACTGTTGCTACTAAACTGAAAAATGTTATCATTTGGCCAAGAAAACACCATTGTGTAGCTTTTTTATGTGTAAATATCAAATTAGTGGTGTGGCCCTATTATGACATGCCACCGGCGATGAATATTACTGGTTGTGTGCCTTGTTATCACATGCCACCAGTACATCCCGTACCGGTGGCGTGCCTCCACGTGCCACGCCACCAGTATATATGTTATTGGTGACGTGGGGGTCCACATGCCACCAATATATCTGTTATTGGTGACGTAGGGGTTCACATGCCACCAGTATATTGTATCAGTTGCGCATATTGATGGTGTGGGGGCGACACGTCACAAAGGTGTTTTTTGACATGCCACCAGTAGCTTCTTCTGCACTAGTGTATGTATGATCTTTCTACGATCAATCATGTCACTAAAATTTGCGACAAGAGAAAAATATAGTGCATCAAATTGTTTCAACAGTGCAATTGATAATTTACATTCTTTCGTAAGAAAATGTTTTAGGAAGCATCACTTTCATGAATTTTTGTGTGTAAGTTATGTCCACATCGATATGGATTGCAGCACACCGTAAAGATTCTAAGTCTCTCTCTGTAAGTTATCTAAACATCATCACACACACCACTTGTCACTAATTGGTAGGGCCAGAGCCCACTGTAAGCACAAAGGCAACATTTCTAGTGGATTCTCTCTAGACCTATCTCTATTATGTACATTGCTTTCCATCATTAAAGAAAATACTATGTACATTGCTGAATCCACTCATATGAGGAACACATTAAAACCAAGATGCATGTGTGGCTGGAGACGAGGAACAAATCAATTTGGAGACACACAAATATCTTTCGGCGCGTCTTTGACAGCACGGGTCGACAACAAAATCGGACGAATGTGATGTAAGCCTAACAACAAACAGAACAATAGACGTCTACATCGAGCTAAAGATGCGGTTCGTTTCTCAAGCCACACAAAAAAAAAAGACGTTTTTTCCCCGCTCAAGGTGGATTCCACAATTAGAATAGGCTGAAATTCCAATTAGAAACATGTAGTTGGACCGCGTCGGGGGCCAATAATTGGTCGTGCAAAAACCATCGGAGGACCATATGAGCACTTCACTAGCTGGGAATTCAAGAGGGAGGCAGTGTGCATGCATCCTGTTAATAGCTTATGCTAGATCCCATTGCGTTGGGCATCTTCTAGGCCTGGGCTATACATGATCTCATGCCAGTGTGCGGTAAATGGAAGGGAACAATCATGCTGCAGCAGCTAGGATGGGGAGGAGTACACGACAGAGCACGGCGGGCGGGGCAATGGCCAAAAGGAGGAGGAATCTCGATCTCAATCCGCACTTGCACTGCCGCTAGGCTACAGTGTGTGACGAGGGCTGCCGCATCCGCATATATGCTCCACCCCACGAAATTTCCCCACCCCGATGGGCCTCACCACGCCAAAAACCATAAAAAGAGGAACCAGAAGATATCCGTCGTGGTTTATAAGCAAGCAATCCACCTTCACTCCGAGCCGATTATTATCCCCACCCCGGAAACCCAAAAATCCGAAGCGATTCTCGCTGTCGTTGGCGGTTTACCCCTCGGGCTCGGGAGTTGGTTTTACGCTTGCGCGGTTGCGCCCCATGCCCGGTGAAAAGTACTAGTCGCAGCCAGTCAGGTCCCCGCCGAAAATCCCCCCCGTGCGCCCGCGGAGAGATGCCCACGCCGGTGGCCGCGGCGAGGCAGTGCCTGTCGCCGGCGGCCGTGACGGCTCTCGACGCGGCGGTCGTGTCCGCGCGGCGCAGGGTGCACGCGCAGACCACGTCGCTCCACCTCGTCGCCGCGCTGCTCGCGCAGCAGGCCCCGCCGCTCCTCCGCGACGCGCTCGCGCGGGCCCGCAGCGCCGCCTACTCCCCGCGCGTGCAGCTCAAGGCGCTCGAGCTCTGCTTCGCCGTCTCCCTCGACAGGCTCCCCTCCGCCGCGTCCTCGTCCGCCGACGACCAGCCGGAGCCGCCCGTGTCCAACTCGCTCATGGCGGCCATCAAGCGCTCGCAGGCCAACCAGCGCCGCAACCCGGACACCTACCACTTCTACCACCAGGCCGCCTTCCAGGCCGCCACCGCCGCCTCGCAGGTCAGGGTCGAGCTCTCGCAGCTCCTGCTCGCCATCCTCGACGACCCCGTCGTCAGCCGCGTCTTCGACGACGCCGGCTTCCGCAGCGCCGACATCAAGCTCGCCATCCTCCGCCCCGCGCCGCCCATGCCGCTGCTCGGCCGCCTCCCTACGCGGGCCCGCCCGCCGCCTCTCTTTCTCTGCAGCTTCGCCTCCGCCGACGACGCCGACGTGCCCTCGCCCGCCGGGAGCATCGCCGGCGGCGCCGGCGAGGAGAACGGCCGCCGCATCGCCGAGATCCTCGCCCGGGGCCGCAACCCCATGCTCGTGGGTGTCGGGGCCGCGTCCGCCGCAGCGGACTTCGCCGCGGCCTCGCCGTACCGCGTCCTCCCCGTCGGTCCAAACTCCATCGACCAAACAGAACTCGGCGTGGAGGCGGCGATGGCTAGCGCCACCTCCGGCCTCGTCATAAGCATCGGTGATCTCAGAGAACTTGTTCCCGATGACGGCGAGCTCCAGGAGAGGGAGCGCCGCGTGGTGGCGGAGGTGACGCGAGTGCTGGAGACGCACAGAGAGGGGCGTGTCTGGGTGATGGGGTGGTCGGCCACCTACGAGACCTACCTCACCTTCCTGTCCAAGTTCCCCTTGGTTGACAAGGACTGGGAGCTCCAGCTGCTGCCGATCACGGCGGTGCGCGCCGGCGGACTCATGCCTCCGGCGACCACGGCATCTCCTTTATCCAAGTCCGCAAGGTGAAGAAGCCCTTTCACTTTTGCACGTATATATCTTTCATTGTAATTGTTTATGCTTAGGGTTTGATTGGCAACCATTTGGTGGCTGACTGGTCTCGGTGCTTAGTTTATTATCCGGATGTTTCTTAATTCGAAATTACTACACGTACGATGCTTCTTGTCTGACCTACTAGTAGTAGTTTATGCCCTTGATTTTAGTTGATGTTTTCATTCCATATAAGCGTGTACGCCCATCGTAGCATTGGGTATTCTTCAGCGATGCATGCTTCATTTGAGTGTACTGTAATTACTAGTGGAGTGCACGTAGCTCAATAAGGTCTTTATTAAATATATAATCTATGTACTAGCTAGTAGAACCATTTTCTCCTGCCGACAGTTTATAGTGGTTTTACCTGCCCGGATATGCTTACTTAAGCGGTCAATGTGTTCATGCTTGTTACCGTATTTTATGAAGTACGTCAAACTGAAGCTGTGTTATTGTGGTTGTTCCATCTATGGTTCAGTTCATTCTCTGCACATTTTCCTTTTCTTTCTGATACTGTACTATTCAAGTGTTCCGCGGTGGGGAAAATGGAACTCGAATTTTGTTATGTATTTCAGAATTGTTTCATCTTGAATTCGGATAGTATATACTTGAAAGATGATTTGGTTTGTACTGGTCAGAGCCAAGAGTCCACGGACATCTTATCTAAAATATACAATGATGGTTTTATCATTGACTAGTGGTGCTTAAGACATGGAGTGTTTCCATGCAGTATATTCTTTTGGATACATTACTAACTAAACTTGATTATTACATGAAGATTCTTTATATGCACTTACTGCATCTGGGTTGATAATGTGATGTCTAGTAGTTTCAGACATTCGACCCATCTTGTTTTTAATTTTATTTGATGGGTACTAGCCATATTCTTCAGTAATTCCTTGGCTGGCTGTTTGTTCCTTATCTGATAAGTTCTGCTTGCTGATCTTTCAAATTTCAATTCTCATATCATTTGATCCTTTAGATGTTCGTTGTACATTTATACTACTACATATGGCAATATAGTAGAGGTTTTATTGCCATAAAATCCATGCACTTGCAATTTATAACAGCTTGATGAAAAGGGTAAGAGACACTAAAAAAATGCATTTTCACGAGAAAGAGTTAGGGTTCGCCTAGTGCAGCAAATTTGTTCTCTGACCGGACATTCTAATGCCCAGCCAAAATTGGGGTCATAAATGTATCAATGGTATGACTAGCTGTACCTAAAGTTGCTGTGGAATCAGAAATAGTTCATTGTACTTGGTCTGGCTTCTGTCATAGTGTCATGTACTGCAGTTTCTTTCATCAACTAGACCTAAGAGTTTCAATCTTGTAATTTGCAGCTTGGTGGAATCGTTCCTTCCTTTTGGTGGACTTGTCAATGGTTCCTATGAGTCTAACAGCCTCGCAGCGCACCCTTGCCCGCAAACCCTCCGGTGTCAACCGTGCAATGATAGATGTGAGCAAGAAGTCACAACAATCGTTAAAGGGAGTGGCATTACAGCTGAAGGCCATCACCAGGGAGGTCTGCCTTCCCTGCTTCAGAATGGCAGCATGATGGGTCTTAACAGTGGACTTGATGCAATCAAGGTGTGAAGCTATTTATGTCTTTTGAAACGTTTTTAGTACAGCAGTAAAAACGCGCACGCACAGCATGTTAAATACATGGATAATTTTGCATCTCATTGGTATAAAAGATGTGCAGTTTTTCTTCAGTGCAGGTTAGAGATGATCAGATGGTGTTGAAATCAAAAATATTGAATCTGCAGAAGAAGTGGAACGAGTACTGCCTGCGGCTCCACCAAGGAAGCCAGAGGATCAACACAGGTCCTTACCAGGTATTCCCACATTATACTGGTGTTCCTGTTGACACAGAAAGATCAGCAATTCTGAGCAAAGGTTCCGAGTCGGTTACACTTCAAAGGGAGGTTATTAGGCCTTCTGCAGTATCTGCTACACATACGAATGCAACCCCAAACAAGAGTGTTTCACCTCCATCTATCTCCAACCAAAGGAACGAAGGCCTTGTGTTGAATCTTCAAGGGAGGCATTCAAAGGGTGATGAGCAATTTCAAGACAGGCATGCGCAGTTGCGGCAAGAACACTTGTCAAGCTGCCATGATCGTGAAGATCGCATGTCGCCATCAGCTGCTGCATCCGTGGCAACGGACTTGGTGTTGAGCACGCCCCGTGGATCTTCTTCCAAGGGTACAAGTTCTGTGAGCTGGAAACATGCAGTGGATGCAGAGAAGTCTACCCACTTGACACCCAGTAAGGTGGATGATTTGAATATGAAGCCCCCACAGCCCTTTGCACAGTCTCGTAGCTCCCGGGGTTCCACAAATATGGGGCAACCATCACCTAGTGCTCTGCATTCACCAGCTTCAGGAGGCGTGTCTGCCTTTGGCCAATGGCGAAAGCCTTCACACCTTTCAGTACAAGGTTCTGATTTGAGCGACTACAAGCTACTCGTGGAACGCCTGTTCAAGGTAGTCGGAAGGCAGGAGGAAGCCCTGAGTGCTATTTGTGGATCCATTGTTGGCTGCCAGTCAACAGAGAGGCGCCGCGGCACAAGCAGGAAGAACGACATCTGGTTCAGTTTTCATGGTTTCGACAGCATGGCCAAGCGGAGAGTTGCCGCGGCATTGGCAGAGCTCGTGCACGGCAGCGAAGACAGCTTCATTTATCTGGACCTGAGCCTCCAGGATTGGGGCGGCTCAAGTTTCAGAGGAAAGACTGGCATAGATTGCATCGTCGATGAGTTGAGCAAGAAGCGGCGCTGTGTGATCTTCCTCGACAACATTGATAAAGCTGACTGCCTCATTCAGGACAGTCTCTCTCATGCCGTTGACACCGGTAGATTCCGAGACATGCGCGGCAAGGAAGTTGCCATTAATGACTCCATAGTAATATTGTCAACAAGATTGGCACGATGCAGCAAAAATGTCTCGGTTGGGGTGGAAGAGGGGCATACTTTCTCCGAAGAGAAGATCCTGGCTGCTAGAGGACAGCAACTGAAGATCTTGATAGAATCAGGCACGGCGATCACCAGCAGAGGCCCTAGTAGCAGTAAGGTGGTAGTTTCCCCTCTCACCAAACTTCAGGCTTCTGTGTACTCTGGCTGTGTCAGTAAGCGGAAGCTCGACGTTTCTGACGACCAAGAAAAGCTGCTAGAATCACCGAGCAATCCCAAGCGGCCACACAGAACATCAAGTGTGCCGTTCGACCTGAACCTCCCCGTCGGCGAGGATGGATCGAGCGACGCTGACGCCGACGACAGCAGCAGCAACGACAATCCAGACGAGTCCATCGACAGCCTCCTGGGTTTGGTCGACGGAGAGATCGAATTCAAGGCGTTCGACTTTGGCAAACTCGCCAACGACATCCTGCAAGAGCTGAGCAACGTGCTAGGCAGCATCCTGGGCTCGGGCTGCACGTTGGAGGTAGGCGATGGCGCGATGGAGCAAATGCTTGCGGCCTCATGGGCATCGGAGGACTGGAGGCGGCCTCTGCGGGCCTGGCTGGAGCAGGTGTTCGCCAGGAGCCTCGAAGAGCTGAAGCTCAAGCACAGCAAGCACGCGAGCAGCTCTGCTCTTAGACTAGTGGCCTGTGAGGACGGCGCAGCAGCAGCGACGGCGGCGAAGGAAGACGGCGGTTTTGGACCGCTGCTCCCCTCGAGAATAATTCTGGAGTGGCGATGAATATATGGATGACGATATCTGTATATACTGTGATGGATCGCGTCATTGTTGGTAGCTAGTCCACGGTAGTATTAGCGTTATAAGCTTGGTTGCGAATTAAATAAGTTGTAGTCTACACTAGTTGATTGCTAGCAGTCTACACTAGATGATGCACTGCCTTCTTCGATCAATATATGTTGGCAAGTGTATAGATTTTGACTGTAACTATTGTTGATTTCTTTGCCAATGTATAATGATTGTATATGTGGTGCTGCAAATATATAGTAGCTCTGTTATGCTCATATATGTATTACTAGTAAAAGAGTCTGTTCGTTGCAACGAGAGAAAAAAATAAAACACGCTTTTTTTAGGAAAAGCCGCTTGGCGCACTTTATTAACTCAATCAAAGTTGCATCATCCACAGTGTCCGAAAATAAAATCCCAGGGGGATCACCATCCCAAACAAAACTATGTCTAGCTATACAGAACTATGTCTAGCTAGGTTGTGCGCCGATAAATTAGCCTCCCTAGGACAATGCGTGAAAGAAACGTCACCTATACAGAGAGCCTTTCGAAAGCAATTCGTCAAAATAGCTGAGTAAGGGCTCCATATTTCAATCACACCATTGCAAGCTTGAATAATTTCCACCGAATCTGATTCAACAATCACCGGTTGACAAACAAGGTCTTTCAACAGTTCCAGCCCTCGCTGAAGTGCGATCGCCTCAGCTGTTGTGGCATCATGGAGATGAGTTAGCAGCCACGACACCCCCGCCACAGCCTCACCACAACTGTTTCGGAGAATAGCAGCTGCCGCACCCATACCATTCTCAAAGTAAGTTGCATCGACGTTTAGCTTGTACAAGTTACCTGGAGGTTTCTTCCACAACACCTTCTCTGGTTCCTTCAGATTAGTGGCTCGACTGAAATTACTTGTGATTGCCAGGATAGCGAATGCAGTACTCGTAGGATTAAGGACTTTTTCTCCCTTCAGAAACTCTCTTCGCTGCCACCAAATATACCATGCACCAACGATCAAAGATTCCATGAGGTCCAATCGGCCAAACACAGGAGCATGGCTCGCTGGCCGTGTGATAAGCTCCTCAAGAATAATGCTTCCTGACCTGTCAATATTAATCACTTCTTCTATTAACGGTTGCATTCCCGGTTCTGTCCAGACTTTTTTTGCCCTTCTACATGTGAACATCAAATGACACATATCTTCTGCTCCTTGCTTACACACAGGACATTGCGGTTGTACCTTAATATGTCGATGTGCTAGTACTGCCATACCAGGGACAATCCCATGCAAAGCACGCCAGACAAAGATTTTTACCTTACTAGGTAGTTGGAGTCTCCACAAGATGTCCCAAACAGGATTAATATTCATTGATCCTTGCCCATCGCTTCTTCTAGTTTGTGCACCATACTGGTGTTTTCACTCAACATAGTATGCTGAGCGAACAGAAAACATATGTGATTTTGTGAACTGCCATGCAACGAAATCATAAGTCATGTTAGAGCTCAAGGGAATCTTTAAAATTCTTTCTGCGTCCACACTAAGAAAGTTGTCTCTAACCAGCAGCTCATCCCATTGTCCCGTATATGGGTCAATCAACTCATTCACTGTTTGCATCAAACATTGTCCCTTTGGAGTTATCACCTTCCTGCTTGGACTACTAGGCACCCAATGGTCCTCCCAAATATTAATACTTGCTCCAGAACCAACTCTCCATATGTGACCTCTCATAAAGAAAACACACTTTAACCCAATAATTACGAATCAAAACCTCAATAGGTGCACACCCTTTATTTTAACAGGGCATCACATTTGTGTTGCCGCCTATCCTCCTTCACCCTCATCGGTGGTGGCCTGAGTGCTCATACAACCATAACATGTTTGAATGTGGTCAGTTTTAAGGTGTCTCTCTCATGCGCGCACGCGTGCTCATTCGAAATAAGATGATAAATATGTTGTTATTCCCCTGCGAGGTTTTTTTTCAGAGGTGTGCGTGCGTGGCTGTCGATGTTTTCTTTCGTCTCAATCTGGTTTTAGTGGTTGTTTATTTGCAATCCGGATCGCCGCCGGTACGGAAGAAAAATGGACCATGTGCTATAGATTAAGTTTGCACCCAAAATAATATTTTAAAATATTTAACAGGTAAAATAATATTACATTTAGATTCTACATATTTTTATAATCAAATTTCATATATAACATGTTAAAATCGGAGTTACGGTTTAAAAGATATGAATAATTTAGAAAAGCATTTGTTTTAGATGAACCGCAGATTGATTAACCGAAAAATTTGGGTGCTTCTGTTAAAATGCAAAAATGATCCCTTTGACTTAAATATAGTCCCTCTCCTGTGAAAGTTTTACCCTCGCCAAGGCGCTCGCCCAGACATGCTCCACCACCAGTCTCTAATGAACCTTTGGGTTCTGCTGTGCCGAGAACTTTGACAAAGACCGCAGCGAAGAGAAAGTCTATGCATCTCCCGAGAAAGCCAAGTCCAGTGTTCCTGCTTCCACAAAGGACAAACTATGATTTCAAGCTATTCAGCGATATCATTTATAGCGCGGCATATGTTGCGAAATCTGATGAATTGAGGAGTTTGGGACTGCCTGATGATGTTACCGAAATGGTAATGAAGCACTTTGCTGAGCTGAGAAAAAACTCGAAGAAGCTCAATAAAGCACTCGCTGACAAGCAAGTGCTTGAGAAAATCAAGAAGGAAGCCAAGACTGAATATGAGTAGAAAGGTCTGAGCAAGAAGATTGTTGATATCACAAAGGCCTTGAGTGTCATTCGAAACGAGAATGTTGATTGGCATTCTAGGATGCAGATGGATATCTCTCAACTGTGTGATATGAGGAACGAGGAGATTGACCGCAAGGCTGGTCTTGCTCATAGAAGGATCCAAGAAGAAAAATGTCAGAAGGCACAGGCAAGAGTCAGCAAGCTGAAGGAAAACAAGGACCGCCACCTTCAGAATGTTGTAGTTGATGCTATTCCACTAAACTCCAGTGCACCCTTGCAGCAGGTTCCACTGCCTCCACCTCATGAAGATGAACCTATATAGCAAGCTGGCACCAAGGAAGTTATCATTCCAGTGCTAGTAGCCCCAGAGCAACTTGACGTTGTTGAAGTATTTTTGGAGAAGTCTGATACGTCTCCAATATATTTATAATTTTTGATTGTTCCATGTTGTTATATTATCATTCTTGGATGTTTTACAATCATTTTATAGCAACTTTATATCATTTTTTGGGACTAACCTATTGACATAGTGCCCACTGCCAGTTGCTGTTTTTTGCTTGTCTTTTACTTCGCAGAATATCAGTACCATACGGAGTCCAAATGCAGCGAAACTTTTTGGAGATTTTTTGGACCAGAAGACACCACATGGGCCAAAGAAGTACTAGAGGGGAGCCCCGAGGGGGCACAACCCACAAGGGCGCGCCTAGACCAGATGGGTTGTGCCCACCTCGGTGGCATCCCGCACCGCCTCTTCGCTCTATAAATACCCCAATATTTCAGAAACCCTAGGGGAGTCAACGAAAAACAATTCCAGCCGCCGCAAGTTCCAGAACCACGAGATCCAATCTAGACACCATCACGGAGGGGTTCATCATCCTCATTGGTGCCTCTCCAATGATGCATGAGTAGTTCATCAAAGACCTATGGGTCCGTAGGCAGTAGCTAGATGGCTTCTTCTCTCTTTTTGATTCTCAATACAATTGTCTCTTGGAGATCTATTTGATGTAACTCTTTTTGCGGTGTGTTTTTTGGGATCCGGTGAACTTTGAGTTTATGATCAGATCTATATCCATGAAAGTTATTTGAGTCTTCTTTGATCTCTTATATGCATGATTACTTATAGCCTCGTATTTCTTCTTCGAATTTTTGGTTTAGTTAGGCCAACTAGATCGATTTTTCTTGCCATGGGAAGAGGTGCTTTGTGATGGGTTCGATCGTGCGGTGTTCTTTCCCAGTGACAGAAGGGGCAGCAAGACATGCATGTATCGTTGCTATTAAGGATAACAAGATGGGGGCTATTTCTACATGAATAGATCTCATCTACATCATATCATCGTTCTTATTTGCATTTCTCCGTTTCTCCATGAACTTAATACACTAGATGCATGCTGGATAGCGGTCGATGTGTGGAGTAATAGTAGTAGATGCAGGCAGGAGTCGGTCTACTAATCTTGGACGTGATGCCTATATAATGATCATTGACTGGATATCGTCATAATTATTTGATGTTCTATCAATTGCCGAACAGTAATTTGTTTACCTTGTGTGCTATTTTATTGAGAGAAACCACTAGTGAAATCTATGGCCCCCGGGTCTATTTTCCCATCATATATTTACATATCTATATTGCTATTTGCCTTTTTCTTTATTTGCATCTTTATTTTCAGATCTATATTATCAAAAATCCAAAAATACCTTGCTGAATTTTATTTGCCGTTATTTGCATCTATTAATCTACCATAATTTTATCCCGTCAACTTGACAATTTCTGGCACCATTACCCGAGAGGGATTGACAACCCCTTTTACACGTCAGGTTGTAGATATTTGTTCTTTGTGTGCAGTTACCGTTTACATAGTGTTGCTTGGTTCTCGTACTAGTTCGATAACCTTGGTTTCATAACCGAGGGAAATACCTACCGTAGGTGTGGTGCATCATCCCTTCCTCTTTGGGGAAATACCGACGTAGTTCAAACTACATCAAAAGGAATTTCTGGCGCCGTGGCCGGGGAGACATCATAAACATCTATCAGGTTCCTAATAACAAAACTCATCTCCTTGCAATTTACATTATTTGCCATTTTCCTCTAGTTTTCATCTCCCCCACTTCACAAAAATTTGTCGTTTTATTCGCCCTCTTTTTCGTTCGCCTTTTTCTCGTCAAATCTCTGATTTGCTTAAACTAGTCATCATGAGTGATTTTGGTATGGCGGAAACAAATGATGGCCTAACTCCTAAAATTGGACGATCTGGCAATCTGGATGCTAAAACTTTTGTTTTGGGCCAAGGGAATGTTATGGGGAAAGAACATATCCAATAATTTTTCAATTGTGTTGCAAATTTAACTCTTGATGATATTCCTATACTTAAAAGAACTAAATCTTATGCAGAAGCTATTTCAGCACTAGTTCTGAAACTTGAAAATAGATTTATCTGTACCCTCCCTACCTTGTAGAGATTGTTTTATGAGCTACTCGCTATCAAGAATCCGAAAGCTAAAAAGCTATCTACCCTTGTTCTTATGAATGAATTTGATCACATAGTACGGGAGGCTAGGATTTTTTTTATTTCTATGGTATGAACCATGAGAAACCGGTGATAAATGAGATCCTTTATAATAGTGATTATATGCTAAGACATTTGCTTGGAAATAATCAATTTTTTATGAGAACCCTGATTTAGATATAATCCAACAGGTTTTCAATCAACAGTATTCTTGGATTGTTGCCGGAAATCAAAAGGGATACGTAGATGGGCAACTTGATAATGCTAAAATTACTATGGATAATGTGTTTCAAGTTATTTTTGCAAAATCTCCTGACAAGAACACATCTACGGAGAATGAGAAGAAATATGACAATACTTGAATCTATGCATTATGCCTAGCTAGGGTCGTAAAACGATAGCGCTTGTTGGGAGGCAACCCAATGAATAAAATTTATTTTTGCCTTTTTCTGTTCTTGAGTGTTTGCACAATCATGCCTCTGTTTTGATTGTGTTTTTATGTTTTAATTAGTTTTTGTGCCAAGCTAAGCCTTTGGGGTCATGTTGGGTGATAGTTGATTTGATCTTGCTGAAAGACAGGAACTTTTGCGCTCACTAGCAGAATTTTAGAAAATCACAAAAACGTTCTTTTGCTCTGATTTGTTTTACAAAAGATTGATATACAAATTGCGCACATTTTCCTATTTTTTCAGAATTTTTGGAGTTACAGAAGTACTAAGTTCCATGATTACTACAGACTGTTCTGTTTTTGACAGATTCTGTTTTCATTGCATTGTGTGCTTATTTTGATAAATCTATGGATTGTATCGAGGGGTATAAGCCATGGTAAAGTTAGAATACAGTAGGTATAATGAAATAATAAAATATGAATAGGTTTGCAACAGTACTTAGTGTTGGGGAACGTTGTATGGAAAACAAAAAAAATTCTACGCACACGCAAGATCTATCCATGGAGATGCATAGCAAGGAAGGGGAGAGTGTGTCTACGTACCCTCATAGACCGTTAGCGGAAGCATTTAGTAACACAGTTGATGTAGTCGAACTTCTTCGCGATCCAATAGATCAAGTACCGAACGTACGGCACCTCCGCGTTTAGCACACGTTCAGCTCGGTGACGTCCTCGCCTTCTTGATCCAGCAAGACGGCGAAGTAGTGGATGAGTTCCGGCAGCATGACGGCGTGGTGACGGTGGTAGTGATGCTATATCCGCAGGGCTTCGCCTAAGGACAACGAAAATATGACCGAGGAAGGAAACTGTGGAGAGGGGCGCCGCACACGGCTAAGAGATTGTCGTGGCTTATGTGGCGCCCCCTCCCACATATATATAGGCGGGGGAGGGTGGAGCAGCCAAGGAGGCGCCCCAGGTGGGGCTGAATCCCACTTGGGGTCCTGCCCCTAGCCGCGCCCCAGTTGCCTTTCTAGGCGCGCGGGGAAAGGCAGGGGAGGGTGTCGCCCCCCTTCCTTTCTCCCATGTGGAGGGGAAGGCAGGAGGGGCTAGCCCTCCCACCTTTCCTTCCCTAGGGCCGTCGGCCAGGGAGAGGGGCGCGCCAGGCCCCTTGTGGGCTGGTGTGTCTCTCCCCTTGGCCCATTAGGCCCATAGACCACCCGGGGGTGTCCGGAACCCCTTCCAGTGACCCGATGACTACCGGGTGCACTCCGAAACTCTTCCGGTGTCCGAATATCATCGTCCTATATATCAATCTTTACCTCCGGACCATTCCGGAGCTTCTCGTAATGTCCATTATCTCATCCAGGACTCCGACCAATATTCGGTCACCAAATCATATAACTCATATAACGCTATATCGACAACAAACGTTAAGAGTGTGGACCCTACGGGTTCGAGAACTATGTAGATATGACCGAGACACCTCTCCGGTCAATAACCAACATCGTAACCTGGATGCCCATATTAGTTCTTACATATTCTACGAAGATCTTTATCGGTTGAACCGTTATGATAACATACGTAATTCCCATTGTCTGTCGGTATATTACTTGCCCGAGATTCGATCGCCCGTATCTTCATACCTAGTTCAATCTCGTTACCGGCATGTCTCTTTACTCGTTCCGTAATACATCATCTTGTAACTAACTCCTTAGTCATTTGCTTGCAAGCTTATTATGTTGTGTATTACCGAGAAGGCCCAGAGATACCTCTCCGATACTCGGAGTGACAAATCCCAATCTCGATCCGTGCCAACTCAACAAACACCTTTGAAGATACCTGTAGAGCATCTCTATGATCACCCAGTTACGTTGTGACGTTTGATAGCACACAAGGTATTCCTCCGGTATTCGGGAGTTGCATGATCTCATGGTCGAAGGAACATGTATTTGACATTCAAGAAAGCAGTAGCAATAAATGAACGATCATATGCTAAGCTAACAGATGGGTCTTGTCCATCACATCATTCTCCTAATGATGTGATCCCGTTATCAAATGACAACACATGTCTATGGTTAGGAAACCTTACCATCTTTGATCAATGAGCTAGTCTAGTAGAGGCTTACTAGGGACACGGTATTTGTTTATGTATTCACACATGTATTTAAGTTTCCGATCAATACAATTCTAGCATGAATAATAAACCTTTATCATGAATAAGGAAATATAAAATAACAAATTTATTATTGCCTTTAGGCCATATTTCCTTCAGTCTCCCACTTGCACTAGAGTCAATAATTTGGATTACATTGTAATGAATCTAACA
Organism: Triticum aestivum; assembly: GCF_018294505.1. Lineage (NCBI taxonomy): Eukaryota > Viridiplantae > Streptophyta > Magnoliopsida > Poales > Poaceae > Triticum > Triticum aestivum. Next base: position 252,597,091 of record NC_057808.1, on the reverse strand, counting down.
CCCATGGAGTCTTGGTGTCGATCATGTTTTGCTCGCGGAAGAGGCTTAGTCAACGGGTCTACTACATTCAGATCCGTATGTATTTTGCAAATCTCTATGTCTCCATCCTTGACCTTTTCACGAATGCAGTTGAAGCGTCTCTTGATGTGTTTGGTTCTCTTGTGAAACCTGGATTCATTCGTAGGCAATTGCTCGAGTATTGTCATAAAATATTTTCATTGGACCCGATGCACTGGGTATTACACCCAGATCGGATATGAACTCCTTCATCCTGACTCCTTCATGTGCTGCTTCCGAAGCAGCTATGTAGTCCGCTTCACACATAGATCCCGCCACGACGCTCTGTTTGGAACTGCGCCAATGGACAACTCCACCATTCAATATAAATACGTATCCGGTTTGTGACTTAGAGTCATCCGGATCAGTATTGAAGCTAGCATCGACGTAACCATTTACGACGAGCTCTTCGTCGCCTCCATAGACGAGAAACATATCCTTGGTCCTTTTCAGGTACTTCAAGATGTTCTTGACCGCTGTCCAGTGATCCACTCCTGGATTACTTTGGTACCTCCCTGCCAAACTTATGGCAAAGCACACATCAGGTCTGGTACACAGCATAGCATACATGATAGAACCTATGGCTGAGGCATAGGGAATGAATTTCATTTTCTCTCTATCTTCTGCAGTGGTCGGGCTTTGAGTCTGACTCAATTTCACACCTTGTAACACAGGCAAGAACCCTTTCTTTGACTGATCCATTTTGAACTTCTTCAAAACTTTGTCAAGGTACGTGCTTTGTGAAAGTTCTATTAAGCATCTCGATCTATCCCCCTAGATCTTGATGCCCAATATATAAGCAGCGTCACTGAGGTCTTTCATTGAAAAAGTATTATTCAAGTATCCTTTTATGCTATCCAGAAATTCTATATCATTTCCAATCAACAATATGTCATCCACATATAAAATCAGAAATGCTACAGAGCTCCCACTCATTTTCTTGTAAATACAGGCTTCACCGTAAGTCTGTATAAAACCATATGCTTTGATCACCTCATCAAAGCGTATATTCCAACTCCGAGATGCTTGCACCAGTCCATAGATGGATCGCTGGATCTTGCACACTTTGTTAGCACCTTTAGGATCGGCAAAACCTTCTGGTTGCATCATACACAACTCCTCTTTAAGAAATCCATTAAGGAATGCAGTTTTGACGTCCATTTGCCAGATTTCATAATTACAGAATGCGGCAATTGCTAACATGCTTCGGACAGACTTAAGCATCGCTATGGGTGAGAAAGTCTCATCGTAGTCAACTCCTTGAACTTGTCGAAAACCTTTCGCAAAAATTCGAGCTTTGTAGACAGTAACATTACCATCAGTGTCAGTGTTTTTCTTGAAGATCCATTTATTCTCTATGCCTTGCCGATCATCGGCAAGTCCACCAAAGTCCACTTTGTTCTCATACATGGATCCTATCTCAGATTTCATGGCCCCAAGCCATGTGTCAAAATCTAGGATCATCATAGCTTCTTCATAGTTTGTAGGTTCGCCTTGCTCTAATAACATGACTTCTAGAACAGGATTACCGTACCACTCTAGTGCGGAACGTGTTCTGGTTGACCTACGAAGTTCAGTAGTAACTTGATCTAAAGTTTCATGATCATCATCTTTAGCTTCCTCTCTAGTTGGTGTAGGCATCACGGGAACGGTTTTCTCTGATGTGCTATTTTCCAATTCGAGAGAAGGTAAAATTACCTCATCAAGTTCTACTTTCCTCCCACTCACTTCTTTCGAGAGAAACTCCTTCTCTAGAAAGGACCCATTCTTGGCAACAAAGATATTGCCTTCGGATCTGTGGTAGAAGGTGTACCCAATAGTTCCGTTAGGGTATCCTATGAAAATGCACTTCTCCAATTTAGGTTCGAGCTTATCAGTCTTAAGCCTTTTGACATAAGCATCGCATCCCCAAACTTTGAGAAACCACAGCTTAGGTTTCTTACCAAACCACAGTTCATACGGTATCGTCTCAACGAATTTAGATGGTGCCCTATTTAACGTGAGAATGCGGCTGTCTCTAATGCATAACCCCAAAATGATAGTGGTAAATCGGTAAGAGACATCATAGAACACACCGTATATAATAAAGTATGGTTACGACGTTCGGACACACCATTACGTTGTGGTATTCCAGTTGGCGTGAGTTGTGAAACAATTCCAGGCCAAACTTGTAACTCAAATATTCGCCTCCACAATCAGATCGTAGAAACTTTATTTTCTTGTTACATTGATTCTCCACTTCACTCTGAAATTCTTTGAACATTTCAAATGTTTCAGACTTGTGTTTCATTAAGTAGATATACCCATATCTACTCAAATCATCTGTGAAGGTCAGAAAATAACGATACCCGCCGCGTGCTTCAACACTCATCGGACCACATACATTGGTATGTATTATTTCCAATAAGTCATTAGCTCGCTCCATTGTTTCGGAGAACGGAGTTTTAGTCATCTTGCCCATGAGGCATGGTTCGCAAGTATCAAATGGTTCATACTAAAGTGATTCCAAAATCCCATCTGCATGGAGTTTCTTCATGCGCTTTACACCAATATGACCTAAACAGCAGTGCCACAAGTATGTTGCACTATCATTATCAACTTTGCATCTTTTGGCATCAATATTATGAATATGTGTATCACTACGACCGAGATTCAACAAGAATAGGCCATTCATCAAGGGTGCATGACCATAAAAGATATTACTCATATAAATAGAACAACCATTATTCTTCGATTTAAATGAATAACCGTCTCACAATAAACAAGATCCAGATATAATGTTCATGCTCAACACGACCACTGTCGGTGTTCTGGGAACGGGGGTCCCCAGACTTGCCTGCCTGTGGCCCATGGCGTGGCGCCTGCAGCGGCCTGATATGGCCCATCTTCACCAGCAAACACTGAAGACCCTCGCGAGGGGCCAAGCCTCACGAGGCGGATGACACAAGACCTCCTTAGGGGCGGCTTCACTAGGCTGGCTCGCGAGGAGCGGAGAGATCAAGGCGAGGGGCACCTCGTGAGGTTCCCGTGACGTAAGCCGTGACGACCAAGGCCAGGTAGGCGCCAGGCGAGCGCCTGCGGGCGTAGAGTACCCATTGCCTCTTTGGTGCTAAAGGGGCAAGCGCAGGCGAGGAGTCCCAAGGCATCAGGCAAAGGTTTCCATATCGGTGCAACGAGACCAAGACCAGCAGGACGGCATGACGGAGGTCATCGCGGAGCCCACGACGGCGTCACCACCAGAGCCTTTGACAGGCGAACACCACCTTTTGTCAGGATAGCTTGTACTAGCTGTCCCCCTTCAAATTGGCCGTTGTGGGATCCCTTCCCGCCTAATATTTGGGGAGAGGACCCGGGCCTCTGTAAATAGGACTAGCCACCACCTTAGTAAAGGACGGATCATTTAGATCATCCTCAACCACACAAGCTCACCGAGCTCAAGAACACCACTCCTCAGGAGGCTGTCCTTCTCTTATACTTGTTCTTCCCCAGCCTACAAGGCAATCCACCACACCACACTGGAGTAGGGTATTACACCACATCGATGGCCTGAACCAGTATAAACTCTTGTGTCCCCTATTCTTCGAGTTCGACGCGCTGAGCTTTGAGATCGTGGTGAGTGATCAAGATAGGGGGAGGGAGAGATCTTCATGCGCACCCCAGTGTTCAAACCTTGAGGGTTTTGCCGGAACCCGAAATCCAACATTTGGCGCGCCAGGTAGGGGTGCACCGAAGCCTCTCTTCCATCAGCAGACTCGCCAACATTCCGCGGCACCGATGTCCGGCGACCCGAGGGCCGACGCCGACCTCTGGGCAGCTTGGCTAGTCCGGGCGGCACCGTCCGCCCAAGAAGACCTCAACTCTGCGCTCCAGGCGGCAAGTGCACCGCTGAGCGCCGCGGGGCGCGGGCGGCGCGGTACGATGCCTTCCACCCTTACCCCGCGGTGTGCGCGGGCCGCCGTAAGGGCCTCGACCTACGCCGCAGCGACGGCGCCGCACACCCGACGGGAACAAGCTAACATGAGAGCCGCGCTCATAGTGGCGCGGGAGCTGCTGCGGTGCCGACTGGCAGAGAGCGGCCGCGACGCGTTGCTGGAACACGTCGCCGAATTGTTGGACTGTGCCTGTAGGGGCGAGTCGCCTTTTTGCTCTCTATCCATGCCTCAGGTTATAGCTGAGGCGTGTGCGAGGCCCCAGCGAGCTCGCGCACCCCCTGGGGCAATGGAGGAACCCGGCGACACCAACATGGGCACTGGCGCCGCGCGACCAACCACTGCAACTTCATCACGGGCAGGAGCAAGCGCTGGCAGCCCCCTGCAAGGGCGCGTTGGAGTGCAACCCGGCAGCCGCCAAGGCCGGGTGTCACGGCTGGAAGCTCCAGGCGCGGGGCACTCAGGTGGTGGCCCTGGCGGGGCGACCGTCGATGCCTATGTGCCCCGCATGGTGAACCCGGAGTACGTGCTCGGGGAGGGCCCCGACGCGTTCCTCGAGCCAGGATGGCACGGTGGAATGCTTGAAGCAGGAGCCTTACACGAGTCGCCCGAAGGCTCCGCCGACCCCTTCAGTGACGACGACAGGGAACAACAGGTATCGCGGGAGCAAGCGTACACTAACCATGGGCTGCAGGTGGACCAGACCACGACGGTGGCCAGAGACCCAAGGGTGGTGGTTCCGCCCTTGGCCGGAGCGGAGCGCCGGGGTCTGCGCATGGGGGGCTCAGAGCCACAGCCTCCCCCGCACCGCGTGGAGCAAGGCACCCTGCGGAGGTAGGTTCTCTGCCGGGGGAAGCGCTGGAGAGCCCTTTCCCCCCGGCAGAGGGCCCATGGTCGCCGGGGTCGCCGCTAGCGTCCCCCTTGCCCCTTGGCCTCGTCCTGGTTTTCGGACGACCCAATTGTGGTCGGGAGTTGTGCACGGCAGGGCCCCCGTCTGGCGATATGAAGTAAGGCTCACGCCTGTGAAGGTCTCCGCTCGTGACACTCTCACATAATAATGAGTGGGGTTGTACACACCCCGGAGTCTCCGGAGTGCCGCCCTCAGGCCTCGAGGGCTCCCGCCCACGTCCTAGTGGAAGCACCATGCTCCGCGCTGGCCGTCGACACTGTCCCCAATGACCATGCTCACAACCAGTGATAGCACTTAGCTCCGCGCTGGTGGAAGACAAGAAGACTAGCTAGGTGCCGGACGTGGTTATTTGCTTTGACCTCTTTTCTGTAGCCCAAATTTGCAACCTTTGATTTTGGATTTTAAGTTGAATCTTCATTAGCAATCGCGGGGGGTGCCTTTTCTCGTTCATGTTGATTTCGTGAGTTTCTGGATTCGTGCTTTATTTGGGGATTTGCGTCTGCTGCCTTCCCCCTTCCGAGCACCTCGCGAGCGGGGGCTGAGTGTGACATGCACGCACTACGCGCACACCCCGCCATAACTGGCGCCCGCTTCTCGCGAGGCCCACTCGGGCGGACCAGCAGATCCCTCAGGAGACCCAAAACCTCGCGAGCCTACAAGGGACTCTCCTCGAGAGAAACACACATCTGCAGCTGCCAAATCTGTTTGAAGCCCGCCTGGACCAAGGTAAATTACGGCAGCGAGCCCCTAGGAGGCTCGTGAGCTCGCAGAAGCACGTTTCAAGCCTAATCTAAGAAGTAAAATGATAGTCCGTTTACATGAGGGGCTCCCCCTCCCCAAAATGCTCTTACATCATGAGGGCCTGTCCCCAAGCTTTTACATGCAGGTTCAGGATAATGGAGCGCGGGCTCAGTCGGACATCTCGCTCGCCGCGTCTTCCGAATCACTCCCAGACACGCTGTTGGCGCTGTCACTGGCGCTATCTTCGCCATCATCGACCGCGCTGCCCTCATCCGCCACGACCACCACCGCTTCATCATCAGAAGCAAAGGCCTTGACTAGGGCATACACCTTGTCGTCCACCCAGTGTACTAGGTTGCCTCGGATGACCTCGGGCACCAGGGCGATGGCGGTGTCAAAATCGAAGTCAGGATTGATGTTCTGGAGATGGCTGAAAATGCGGGAAAACACGCGCCCAAGGAGACCCCAGCTCTTCTCCTCGACAAGCTCACGAGCCCTCTCCGTCCGGTTCTCCAGGCGCGTCACGACATCGGTGAAGAAGCAGAGGTGGCCGGCGCAATCTTCCGCGTGGGGATGAGGGGCGTGTTCATCACAAATGGCGCCCAGCGCCGGGTTGGCCCTCGTCCTGAGGTCCCGGAGCATGGGGGCGTGCTCACGCTGCAACGTCTGTCGACGGATCGCCTCCTCCCTGCTCTGCTGCGCGATGGACTCGGCAGCGATAACCCGCTGCTGAAGCGGGAGCAGCTCAGCTTGGGCTGAGGCCAACTCGGCCTGCATGGAGATCAAGGCAGTCGCGGCGGCCTTCTCGCGCTGCTCCGTCCCAGCCAACCTCGACCTGAGGGCGGTGGTCCTGTCCTCAGCTTCGGCTTCCGTGAACTTCAGCTTCCGGTCGTACATATTGGCAAGATCAGCGCGAGCCTCAGCTACCCTGTGATCAGCTTCCTCCTGGGTCCTGGCCTCGCGCGCGCTGGCAGCATCTTCTGCTTGGGCAACCTGATGCTCCCTCATCTCCAACCGCTCAAGATCGAGGCTACGCTCCGTGGCCTCCAGCATCAGCGCTTCCTCGCGGCTCAAGATCTCCTCCTCGTCGGACGGTGCCCCCTTCATCGACGCTAAGGCAGCCCTGCGTGCCTCCACTTGCTGCTCTAGGGAGGCATTCAGGGCCTGGAGCTCCTACCAGCGCTTCTCGGCAACTTCGCGGCGGCGGTCTGCCTCCCTGGCCTTCTCCAAGGCTCGGGCACTGGCCTCGCGCGAGGTTGCAAGGGATGCTTCGGCCTTCGCGTTGGCGTGCTCGCGCTGGAGGCGCCCGAGGTTGATGGCCACCTTCAGTTGATGCCACTCGTCCACCAGCCGAAGGCCCTCGGTCTCAAGGCGGACGTCAACATCCACAAGCTCCTCTCCAAGCTGGCTCAGCGCACCCATTGCTACCTCTTGAGCACTACGTTGGTTTTCCCTTGAAAAGGAAAGGGTGATGCAGCAAAGTAGCGTAAGTATTTCCCTCCGTTTTTGAGAACCAAGGTATCAATCCAGTAGGAGGCTACACGCAAGTCCCTCGCACCTACACAAACAAATAAATCCTCGCAATCAACGCGATAAGGGGTTGTCAATCCCTACACGGTCACTTATGAGAGTGAGATCTGATAGATATGATAGGATAATATTTTTGGTATTTTTGTGATAAAGATGCAAAGTAAAGTAAACAAAATAAAAACGGCGCCAGAAATAGCTTGTTGTCGGGAGATTAATATGATGGAAAATAGACCCGGGGGCCATAGGTTTCACTAGTGGCTTCTCTCAAGAGCATAAGTATTTTACGGTGGGTGAACAAATTACTGTTGAGCAATTGACAGAATTTAGCATAGTTATGAGAATATCTAGGTATGATCATGTATATAGGCTTCATGTCCGAGACAAGTAGACCGACTCCTGCCTGCATCTACTACTATTACTCCACACATCGACCGCTATCCAGCATGCATCTAGAGTATTAAGTTCATAAGAACAGAGTAACGCTTTAAGCAAGATGACATGATGTAGAGGGATAAATTCATGCAATATGATAAAAACCCCATCTTGTTATCCTCGATGGCAACAATACAATACGTGCCTTGCTGCCCCTACTGTCACTTGGAAAGGCCACCGCAAGATTGAACCCAAAGCTAAGCACTTCTCCCATTTCAAGAAAGATCAATCTAGTAGGCCAAACCAAACTGATAATTCGAAGAGACTTGCAAAGATAACCAATCATACATAAAAGAATTCAGAAGATTCAAATATTGTTCATAGATAAACTTGATCATAAACCCACAATTCATCGGTCTCAACAAACACACCGCAAAAGAAGATTACATCGAATAGATCTCCACGAGAGAGGGGGAGAACATTGTATTGAGATCCAAAAAGAGAGAAGAAGCCATCTAGCTAATAACTACAGACCCGAAGGTCTGAGGTAAACTACTCACACTTCATCGGAGAGGCTATGGTGTTGATGTAGAAGCCCTCCGTGATCGATGCCCCCTACGGAGGAGCTCCGGAACATGCCCCAAGATGGGATCTCGTGGGTACAGAAGGTTGCGGCAGTGGAATTAGGTTTTTGGCTCCGTATCTGATCGTTTGGGGGTACGTAGGTATATATAGGAGGAAGGAGTACGTCGGTGGAGCAACAGGGGGCCCACGAGGGTGGAGGGCGCGCATGGGGGGGGGGGGTAGGCGCGCCCCCTACCTCGTGGCTTCTTGCTTGATTGCTTGACGTAGGGTCCAAGTCCTCTCGATCATGTTCGTTCCAAAAATCACGTTCCCGAAGGTTTCATTCTGTTTGGACTCCGTTTGATATTCTTTTTCTGCGAAACTCTGAAATAGGCAAAAAACAGCAATTCTGGGCTGGGCCTCCGGTTAATAGGTTAGTCCCAAAAATAATATAAAAGTGAATAATAAAGCCCAATAATGTCCAAAACAGAAGATAATATAGCATGGAGCAATCAAAAATTATAGATACGTTGGAGACGTATCAAACATCCCCAAGCTTAATTCCTGCTCGTCCTCGAGTAGGTAAATGATAAAAACAGAATTTTTGATGTGGAATGCTACTTGGCATAATTTCAATGTAATTATTCTTAATTGTGGTATGAATATTCAGATCCAAAAGATTCTAGATAAAAGTTTAATTTTGACATAAAAATAATAATACTTCAAGCATACTAACTAAGCAATTATGTCTTCTCAAAATAACATGGCTAAAGAAAGTTATCCCTACAAAATCATATAGTCTGGCTATGCTCTATCTTCACCACACAAAATATTTAAATCACGCACAACCCCGATGACAAGCCAAGCAATTGTTTCATACTTTTAATGTTCTCAAACTTTTTCAATCTTCACGCAATACATGAGCGTGAGCCATGGACATAGCACTATATGTGGAATAGAATGGTGGTTGTGGAGAAGACAAAAAGGAGAAGATAGTCTCACATCAACTAGGCGTATCAACGGGCTATGGAGATGCCCATCAATAGATATCAATGTGAGTGAGTAGGGATTGCCATGCAACGGATGCACTAGAGCTATAAGTATATGAAAGCTCAACAAAACAAACTAAGTGGGTGTGCATCCAACTCGCTTGCTCACGAAGACCTAGGGCATTTTGAGGAAGCCCATCATTGGAATATACAAGCCAAGTTCTATAATGAAAAATTCCCACTAGTATATGAAAGTGATATCATAAGAGACTCTCTATCATGAAGATCATGGTGCTACTTTGAAGCACAAGTGTGGTAAAAGGATAGTAACATTGTCCCTTCTCTCTTTTTCTCTCATTCATTTTTTGTTTGGGCCTTTTCTTCTTTTTTTATGGCCTCTTTTTTTATTCGTCCGGAGTCTCATCCCGACTTGTGGGGGAATCATAGTCTCCATCATCCTTTCCTCACTTGGGACAATGCTCTAAAAATGATGATCATCACACTTTTATTTACTTACAACTCAACAGTTACAAATCAATACTTAGAACAAAATATGACTCTATGTGAATGCCTCCGGCGGTGTACCGGGATATGCAATGAATCAAGAGTGACATGTATGAAAGAATTATGAACGGTGGCTTTGCCACAAATACAATGTCAACTACATGATCACGCGAAGCAATATGACAATGATGGAGCGTGTCATAGTAAACGGAACGGTGGTAAGTTGCATGGCAATATATCTCGGAATGGCTATGGAAATGCCATAATAGGTAGGTATGGTGGCTGTTTTGAGGAAGGTATATGGTGGGTGTATGATACCGGCGAAAAGTGCGCGGTATTAGAGAGGCTAGCAATGGTGGAAGGAAGAAAAGTGCGTATAATCCATGGACTCAACATTAGTCATAGAGAACTCATATACTTATTGCAAAAATCTACAAGTTATCAAAGCAAAGTATTACGCGCATGATCCTAGGGGGATAGATTGGTAGGAAAAGACCATCGCTCGTCCCCGACCGCCACTCATAAGGAAGACAATCAATAAATAAATCATGCTCCGACTTCATCACATAACGGTTCACCATATGTGCATGCTACGGGAATCACAAACTTTAACACAGGTATTTCTCAAATTCATAACTAATCAACTAGCATGACTCTAATATCACCATCTTCATATCTCAAAACAATTATCAAGCATCAAACTTCTCATAGTATTCAACACACTCATAATAATTTTTCTTTTACTAATCTTGTATGCCTAGCATATTAGGTTTTTAAAAGAAAATTACCATGATATTTAAGACTCTCAAAATAATCTAAGTGAAGCATGAGAGATCAATAGTTTCTATAAAACAAATCCACCATAGTGCTCTAAAAGATATAAGTGAAGCACTAGAGCAAAAACTATATAACTCAAAGGATATAAGTGAAGCACATAGAGTATTCTAATAATTTCCGAATCATGTGTGTCTCTCACAAAAGGTGTGTACAGGAAGGATGATTGGGGTAAACTAACAAACAAAGACTCAAATAATACAAGACGCTCCAAGCAAAACACATATCATGTGGTGAATAAAAATATAGCTCAAAGTAAAGTTACCGATGGAAGTAGACGAAAGAGGGGATGCCTTCCGGGGCATCCCCAAGCTTTAGCTTTTTGGTGTCCTTAGATTATCTTGGGGGTGCCATGGGCATCCCCAAGCTTAGGCTCTTGCCACTCCTTGTTCCATAATCCATCAAATCTTTCACCCAAAACTTGAAAACTTCACATAAAACTTAGCAGAAAATCTCGTGAGCTCCGTTAGCGAAAGAAAACAAAAGACCACTTCAAGGTACTGTAATGAACTCATTCTTTATTTATATTGGTGTTAAACCTACTATATTCCAACTTCTCTATGGTTTATAAACTCTTTTACTAGCCATAGATTCATCAAAATAAGCAAACAACACACGAAAAACAGAATCTGTCAAAAACAGAACAGTCTGTAGTAATCTGTAACTAACGCAAATTTCTGGAACTCCAAAAAATCAGCAAAAATAGGACGACCTAGAAAATTTGTTTATTGATCAGCAGCAATTGGAATCAATATTTTATCACGTTCTGGTGATTTTGAACAGTTATTTTCGTGAACATAAAGTTTCTGGAATTTTCTGCAAGATCAAATAACTATCATCCAAGAAGATCCTATAGGTTTAACTTGGCACAAACACTAACTAAAACATAAAAACACATCTAACCAGAGGCTAGAATAAGTAATTATTCCTAAACAGAAGCAAAAAGCAAAAAAAACTAAAAATAAAATTGGGTTGCCTCCCAACAAGCGCTATCGTTTAACGCCCCTAGCTAGTCATAATAGCAAGGATAGATCTAGGTATTGCCATCTTTGGTAGGCAATACATAAGTGGCTCTCATAATAGATTCATATGGTAATTTTATTTTCTTCCTAGGGAAGTGTTCCATGCCTTTCTTTAATGGAAATTGGAATCTAATATTCCCTTCCTTCATATCAATAATTGCACCAATCGTTCTAAGGAAAGGTCTACCAAGAATAATAGGACATGAAGGATTGCAATCTATGTCAAGAAAAATAAAATCTACGGGCACATAGTTCCTATTTGCAACAATAAGAACATAATTAATTCTTCCCATAGGTTTCTTAATGGTGGAATCCGCAAGGTGCAAGTTTAAAGAGCAATCATCAAAATCACGGAAACCTAACAAATCGCACAAAGTTTTTGGAATCGTGGAAACACTAGCACCCAAATCACACAAAGCATAGCATTCATGATATTTAATATTAATTTTAATAGTAGGTTCCCACTCATCATAAAGTTTTCTAGGGATAGAAACTTCCAACTCAAGTTTTTCTTCATAAGATTGCATCAAAGCATCAACGATATGTTTGGTAAAAGCTTGACTATAAGCATGAGGAGAATTTAGCACGGATTGCAACAAGAAAATACAATCTATCAAAGAGCAATTATCATAATTAAATTCCTTGAAATCCAAAATAGTGGGTTTATTAATATCTAGGGTTTTGATTTCTTCAATCCCACTTTTATCAATTTTAGCATCAACATCTAAAAACTCCGAATTTTTGGAACGCCTTCTAGGTAAAGGTGGATCATATTCAATCCCATCATTATCAAGATTCATATTGCAAAAAATAGGGGACACATCAATAACTTTTAGATCTTCATCTTTATTTTCGTAGAAATTTGAAGAACACACTTTCATAAAGCAATCTTTCTTAGCACGCATCCTAGCGGTTCTTTCTTTGCACTCATCAATGGAAATTCTCATGGCTTTGAGAGACTCATTGATATCATGCTTAGGAGGAATAGATCTACGTTTCAAAGAATCAACATCAAGAGAAATTCTATCAACGTTCCTAGCCAATTCATCAACTTTAAGCAATTTCTCTTCAAGCAAAGCATTGAAATTCTTTTGAGAATTCATAGACTCTTTAACAATAGTCTCAAATTCAGAGGGCATCTTATTAAAATTTCCATAAGAATTGTTGTAGGAATTACCATAATTATTAGAGGAATTGCTAGGATAAGGCCTAGGATTAAAGTTTCCTCTATACGCGTTGTTACCAAAATTATTCCTACCAACAAAATTCACATCCATAGATTCATTATTATTCTCAATCAAAGTAGACAAAGGCATATCATTAGGATCAGAAGAAACACTCTTACTAGCAAATAATTTCATAAGTTCATCCATCTTTCCACTCAAAACATTAATTTCTTCTATCGCATGCACTTTTTTATTAGTAAATCTTTCAGTGTGCCATTGAGAATAATTAACCATAATATTATCTAGGAGTTTAGTAGCTTCTCCTAAAGTGATTTCCATAAAAGTGCCTCCCGCGGCCGAATCTAAAAGATTTCTAGAAGCAAAATTCAATCCGGCATAAAGTTTTTGTATAATCATCCACAAATTTAAACCATGCATAGGGCAATTACGTATCATTAATTTCATCCTCTCCCAAGCTTGTGCAACATGTTCATGATCAAGTTGCTTAAAATTTATAATATCGTTTCTAAGAGAGATGATCTTAGCGGGAGGAAAATACTTAGAGATAAAAGCATGTTTGCACTTATTCCAATAATCAATACTATTTTTAGGCAAAGACGAAAACCAAGCTTTAGCACGATCTCTAAGCGAAAAAGGAAATAGCTTCAATTTAACAATATCATTGTAAACATCTTTCTTCTTTTGCATATCACACAAATCAACAAAGCTATTTAGATGAGTAGCGGCATCTTCACTAGGAAGGCCGGCGAATTGATCTTTCATGACAAGATTCAACAAAGCAGCATTGATTTCACAAGATTTAGTGTCGGTAAGAGGAGCAATCGGAGTGCTAAGGAAATCATTATTGTTGGTATTGGTAAAGTCACATAATTTGGTATTATCTTGAGCCATCGTGACAAACAAGCAATCCAACACACAAGCAAACAAGAGACGGGCAAAAAGAGGCAAACGGAAAAGAGAGGGCGAATAAAACGGCAAGGGTGAAGTGGGGGAGAGGAAAACGAGAGGCAAATGGCAAATAATGTAATGTGGGAGATAAGGGTTTGTGATGGGTACTTGGTATGTTGACTTTTGCGTAGACCTCCCCGGCAACGGCGCCAGAAATCCTTCTTGCTACCTCTTGAGCACTGCGTTCGTTTTCCCTTGAAGAGGAAAGGGTGATGCAGCAAAGTAGCGTAAGTATTTCCCTCAGTTTTTGAGAACCAAGGTATCAATCTAGTAGGAGGCTACACGCAAGTCCCTCGCACCTACACAAACAAATAAATCCTCGCAACCAATGCGATAAGGGGTTGTCAATCCCTACACGGTTTACGAGAGTGAGATCTGATAGATATGATAGGATAATATTTTTGGTATTTTTGTGATGAAGATGCAAAGTAAAGTAAACAAAATAAAAACGACGCCAGAAATAGCTTGTTGTCGGGAGATTAATATGATGGAAAATAGACCCGGGGGCCATAGGTTTCACTAGTGGCTTCTCTCAAGAGCATAAGTATTTTACGGTGGGTGAACAAATTACTGTTGAGCAATTGACAGAATTTAGCATAGTTATGAGAATATCTAGGTATGATCATGTATATAGGCATCACGTCCGAGACAAGTAGACCGACTCCTGCCTGCATCTACTACTATTACTCCACACATCGACCGCTATCCAGCATGCATCTAGAGTATTAAGTTCATAAGAACAGATTAACGCTTTAAGCAAGATGACATGATGTAGAGGGATAAATTCATGCAATATGATAAAAACCCCATCTTGTTTTCCTCGATGGCAACAATACAATACGTGCCTTGCCGCCCCTACTGTCACTGGGAAAGGACACCACAAGATTGAACCCAAAGCTAAGCACTTCTCCCATTGCAAGAAAGATCAATCTAGTAGGCCAAACCAAACTGATAATTCAAAGAGACTTGCAAAGATAACAAATCATACATAAAAGAATTCAGAAGATTCAAATATTGTTCATAGATAAACTCGATCATAAACCCACAATTCATCGGTCTCAACAAACACACCGCAAAAGAAGATTACATCGAATAGATCTCCATGAGAGAGGGGGAGAACATTGTATTGAGATCCAAAAAGAGAGAAGAAGCCATCTAGCTAATAACTATGGACCCGAAGGTCTGAGGTAAACTACTCACACTTCATCGGAGAGGCTATGGTGTTGATGTAGAAGCCCTCCATGATCGATGCCCCTCCGGTGGAGCTCCGGAACAGGCCCCAAGATGGGATCTCGTGGGTACAGAAGGTTGCGGTGGTGGAATTAGGTTTTTGGCTCCGTATCTGATCGTTTGGGGGTACGTAGGTATATATAAGGAGGAAGGAGTACGTCGGTGGAGCAACGGGGGGGGGGGTAGGCGCTCCCCCTACCTCGTGGCTTCCTGCTTGATTTCTTGACGTAGGGTCCAAGTCCTCTGGATCATGTTTGTTCCGAAAATCACGTCCCCGAAGGTTTCATTCCGTTTGGACTCCGTTTGATATTCTTTTTCTGCGAAACTCTGAAATAGGCAAAAAACAACAATTCTGGGCTGGGCCTCCGGTTAATAGGTTAGTCCCAAAAAAATATAAAAGTGAATAATAAAGCCCAATAATGTCCAAAACAGAAGATAATATAGCATGGAGCAACCAAAAATTATAGATACGTTGGAGACGTATCACCCATCGCCTCCCGGAAAAGCTCATGATGGACATCGCCCCTCTTGCACACCCCCTCGAGTGAACGGCCAGGCTCGTCCTCCGCACCGGAAGTCGCAGGAGAAATCCGAAGAGGACGCTTCCTCCCGGCAGGGGGCTGGAGGCCGCCCCCTTTCTAGTATTCCTTCGGGTCTCAGCAGGGGCCCGGAGGAGCGGAGGGTCATTGCATGAAGAAGACGCCAGGGCTGAGGTCACCCAGCCGCGGTCAATAACCAGAGGAGGAGCCCTTGGCACACCTTCAGCACCCCAGGCAGGACCACAAGGGAGGAACGGCAAGAGCGCGGGCTCAGGATGCCAGGCCGGCACGTGCACCTCTCCGGCCGACCTTGCGCTGAGCGCGACAGGCCGGCTAGAGGTGCTCAGGACCAGCGGAGGACTCGAGGCAGGATGAGGTTGCTTCTCGGGAGATTTTGCCGCCTTAGAAGAAGGGACCCTGAGGAATCATGGTCAGGAAGGGAAGCAACACTCGAGAAATTACAAAGATAAGGTACTCACTCGTCCACGGCAATGTATTTCCTCTGTTTCAATGGCCGGAAGGCATCACTGCTGTAGCTTGGAGACCCTTTCCTCTTTCGGAGCGCATCGAAGTTCAGCCGGAGCCGGCCGGAGCCCGGGGTACGGTCGCCAGCTCCGGGCTCAGCTGGGGAAGCTCCTGAGGAGGTGACCTCAGGAGTGCCAGAATGCTTGGAGACCTTGGCCTCCGCCATGTGGCGACATGCCGGTGCCTCGGGGGCTGTGGCCTCAGGAGCATCGGGCTGCGACGCCCCTCCAGCAGCTTCATCAGGACGACTCTCCGGGGAGCCGTTGGTCGGCCCTCCGGGAGTCCCGAGCGGCGCCGATCCGTCGGCGGCCGCGTCTCCAGCGCTCGATAGTGCTCGCCCCCCTGCGCCCACTTTTGGGGCGAGCCCCGCGCTGGTGGCAGGCAAGGGAGCCACAGAGACGGGGTTCTCACGAGGCCCCTCAAGACTGGCCGGACGTAGTCCCCATTCATCGAAAGGGGGCATCTGCCTCGCGAAATCCACCTTGTTCAAGCAGCAGTACAAGAGATAACCCTCCTCCGGCATGTTGGCTGGCGATGGGTCGACCATCAGGATCTCGAGCACAGTTCGTTGCGCCTCGAGAGGAAGCCCGGACTCATGAAGCCTCATGCGGTCCTTGCTGCCGGCCAAGGCCCACATTGGTTGAGAATGGCGCTGGAGCGGGGTAACATGGCGCCGGATGAAGTCCTTCACTACCATGGGCGCGGTCACGCCAAGATCCTTCTGCCTCTTCAACCGAAGCCAGACGTAGGCAAGATGCGGGTTGGCGAGCCTGTCGTGGCCCTATCCAGAGCTGGGAACAGCGGGTGCCGACGGGAGCGAGAGCAGGGGGCTGAGCACGTCGACATCCACGAATACCCACCGCTGCCGGAACCCACTCGTAGGCGGCGAGAGCTTGAAGTCAATCCCCGAGCCGGCCGTCGCAGCCACGGCCTGGAAGCTCAGGCACCCGAGCACTGCCGAGGGTCGGCTAGGTGCAGCGAGAAGAAATGACGAAGTAGGGCCACGGAAGGAGCAACGCCCACCATGGTCTCACAGACGAAGGCGAAGATGGCGAGGAGGACGATGGATTGGGGATCTAAGTGCAGCATATGGATCTGGTAATGAGAAAGCACGGTGTTGAAGAAGGAGGAGAAAGGGGGAATCAAGCCGGCCCATAGGGTGTCAAGGAGGATGGGGACCTCGGTGACTGTCCTATCAATGGAGGCACGGGATGCGGGCCAGGCCACCGTCTTCCCCCACTCATTGAAGTCGGCGGCGAGCGCTGGGCGGACCTTGCCCATGGCTTCCTGGCTGAGCACCACCGACCGCCCGACATCTGGCTCGAAGGCCGGAGGTGGTTCAGCAGAGGACTGGAGCTTCTTCTTCCCCTTCTTCATTCGGCTTGGCGCCATGGTGAGAGAGAGAACAGAGCTCAGGTCAGATTGGAAGAAGGGGCTGTTGTTTTGAGGAGACGGAAGAGTTGGGGAAGCGCGTCGCCAGCAACGAAGGAATAACTGTGTTGGTCGCGGTGGCCGCCTAGCCAAGTGGAAATCACGGCTGCATGGGGGAGCAGGGGCGCCCACGTCCCGTCAGTTGCCACGCGTTAATCAAGGCCGCATGCGGTTGGGGCCTGCGGCGCCCCGCACTTGCCCTTGGGCTTTGCCTCGAAGCCAAGTCCGAGCGCGCCTTGGGCCCGGGGGCTACTGTCGGCGTTCTGGGAACGGGGGTCCCCAGACTTGCCTGCCTACGGCCCACGGCGTGGCCCCTGCAGCGGCCTAGTACGACCCATCTTCACCAGCAAACACTCAAGACCCTCACGAGGGGCCAAGCCTCGCGAGGCGGACGACACAAGACCTCCTCAGGGGCGGCTTCACTAGGCTGGCTCGCGAGGAGCGGAGAGATCAAGGCGAGGGGCACCTCGTGGGGTTCCCGTGACGTAAGCCGTGACAACCAAGGCCAGGCGGGCGCCAGCGGGCGTAGAGTACCCGTTGCCTCTTTGGTGCTAAAGGGGCAAGCGCAGGCGAGGAGTCCCAAGGCATCAGGCAAAGGTTTCCATATCGGTGCAATGAGACCAAGACCAGCAGGATGGCAGGACGGAGGTCATCGCGGAGCCCACGACGGCGTCACCAGCAGATCCTTTGGCAGGCGAGGACCACCTTTTGTCAGGATAGCTTGTACTACTTGTCCCCCTTCAAATTGGCCGATGTGGGATCCCTTCCCGCCTAATATTTGGGGAGAGGACCCAGGCCTCTATAAATAGGACTAGTCACCACCTTAGTAAAGGACGGATCATTCAGATCATCCTCAACCACACAAGCTCACCGAGCTCAAGAACACCACTCCTCAGGAGGCTGTTCTTCTCTTGTACTTGTTCTTCCCCAGCCTATAAGACAATCCACCACACCACACTGGAGTAGGGTACTACACCACATCGGTAGCCCGAACCAGTATAAACTCTTGTGTCCCCTGTTCTTCGAGTTCGACGCGCTGAGCTTTGAGATCGTGGTGAGTGAGCGAGCTAGGGGGGGAGAGATCTTCGTGCGCACTCCAGTGTTCGAACCTTGAGGGTTTTGCCGGAACCCGAAATCCGACAGCCACCAAATAACAATTATTGAGGTCGAAAACTAATCCCGAAGGTAGATGTAGAGGTCGCGTGCCGATGGCGATCACATCGACCTTGGAACCATTCCCGACGTGCATCGTCACCTCGTCCTTAGCTAATCTTCGTTTATTCCACAGCTCCTGTTTTGAGTTATGAATATGAGCAACCGAACCAGTATCAAATACCCAGGTGCTACTACGAGCATTAGTAAGGTACACATCAATAACATGTATATCAAATATACCTTTGTTCACTTTTCCATCCTTCTTATCCGCCAAGTACTTGGGGCAGTTTCGCTTCCAGTGTCCATTCCCTTTGCAGTAGAAGCACTCAGTTTCAGGCTTGGGTCCAGCTTTGGGCTTCTTCTCGGGAGTGGAAACTTGCTTGCCATTCTTCTTGAAGTTCCCTTTCTTTCCCTTGCGCTTTTTCTTGAAACTAGTGTCTTGTTAACCAGCAACACTTGATGCTCCTTCTTGATTTCTACCTCCGTGGCCTTAAGCATTGCGAAGAGCTCATGAATCGTTTTATTCATCCCTTGCATATTATAGTTCATCACAAAGCCTTTGTAGCTTGGTGATACGTCTCCAACGTATGTATAATTTTTGATTGCTCCATGCTATATTATCTTCTGTTTTGGACATTATTGGGCTTTATTATTCACTTTTATATTATTTTTGGGACTAACCTATTAACCGGAGGCCCAGCCCAGAATTGCTGTTTTTTTGCCTATTTCAGAGTTTTGCAGAAAAAGAATATCAAACGGAGTCCAAACGGAATGAAACCTTCGGGAACGAACATGATCCAGGAGACTTGGACCCTACGTCATGGAAACTTCCAGGAAGCCACGAGGTAGGGGGGCCCGCCTACCCCCCAGGCGCGCCCTCCACCCTCATGGGCCCCACGTTGCTCCACCTCCGTACTCCTTCCTCCTATATATACCTACGTACCCCCAAACGATCATATACGGAGCCAAAAACCTAATTCCACCGCCGCAACCTTCTGTACCCATGAGATCCCATCTTGGGGCCTATTCCGGAACTCCGCCGGAAGGGGCATCGATCACGGAGGGCTTCTACATCAACACCATAGCCTCTCCGATGAAGTGTGAGTAGTTTACCTCAGACCTTCGGGTCCATAGTTATTAGCTAGATGGCTTCTTGTCTCTTTTTGGATCTCAATACAATGTTCTCCCCCTCTCTTGTGGAGATCTATTCGATGTAATCTTCTTTTGCGGTGTGTTTGTTGAGACCGACGAATTGTGGGTTTATGATCAAGTTTATCTATGAACAATGTTTGAATCTTCTGAATTCTTTTATGTATGATTGGTTATCTTTGCAAGTCTCTTCGAATTATCAGTTTGGTTTGGCCTACTAGATTGATCTTTCTTGCAATGGGAGAAGTGCTTAGCTTTGGGTTCAATCTTGCGGTGTCCTTTCCCAGTGACAGTAGGGGCAGCAAGGCACATATTGTATTATTGCCATCAAGGACAACAAGATGTTTTTTTCATATTGCATGAATTTATCCCTCTACATCATGTCATCTTGCTTAAAGCGTTACTCTGTTCTTATGAACTTAATACTCTAGATGCATGATGGATAGCGGTCGATGTGTGGAGTAATAGTAGTAGATGCAGGCAGGAGTCGGTCTACTTGTCTCGGACATGATGCCTATATACATGATCATACCTAGATATTCTCATAACTATGCTCAATTCTGTCAATTGCTCAACAGTAATTTGTTCACCCACCGTAAAATACTTATGCTCTTGAGAGAAGCCACTAGTGAAACCTATGGCCCCCAGGTCTATTTTCCATCATATTAATCTCCCGACAACAAGCTATTTCTGGCGCCGTTTTTATTTTGTTTACTTTACTTTGCATCTTTATCACAAAAATACCAAAAATATTATCTTATCATATCTATCAAATCTCAGTCTCGTAAGTGACCGTGTAGGGATTGACAACCCCTTATCGCGTTGGTTGCGAGGATTTATTTGTTTGTGTAGGTGCAAGGGACTCGCGCGTAGCCTCCTACTGGATTGATACCTTGGTTCTCAAAAACTGAGGGAAATACTTACGCTACTTTGCTGCATCACCCTTTGCCTTCTTCCCGTATGTATCTTTGTTTGTGTTTCCTTGTGCCTTCTATATGCTTGCATCTTCGCTTGCTGAAAATCTATTGATATGGATCCACTTAAAGTGTTCTACTTGGATCATCTTTGATCCTTATGCGCTCGTGCTGAAACCCCAACTAGCCTAGTTGATGGAAAATCTTTAGATGAGCATGCTCATTTTGTGCGTCATCATTTGTCTGAAAAAGGGAAGCTCTTATGGTATCATATAAATAGTTTGCTATGCTATTCTTGGAATCTTTGTGAAATTTGTGATTTTACTTGTTGCTCTAAGAACCCTAAAAAACACCTTCCCTACCTATGTGAGTTCAATGATAATGAAATCTTATCTTCTTATGCAAAGGGTGTTTATAGCTACTATGATATCGAACAAATTGAAGAATTTGTCGTTTTTAAGGGTGCTCATGAAGTTGCTTATTTGATTGAAAAGTATGATTTTACTCTCAACAAATCTGAAAATTCCGTCATACTTAAATATTGCAATGAAAAGTTTGCTCATAATGTCTATGTCCAAGAATTTATTGAAAGAATGACCGTTGCTTTGGAAGAAAATAATGATATGCATGAATCTATAGATAATGATGATTCCGATGATTTGATTGAAATATCCCTTGATGAACATGATGCTTGCTATCCTTGTGGCCATGATGCCAATATTTATGAAGATGAATTTGCTATAGTTCCATATGTTAAACATGAGATCGTTGCTATTGCACCCATACTTGATAGTTCCTTCGATAAAAAGCAAGATTGCAATGATTTTAATATAAATTTTCTTGATGTCAATTGTGCTAATAATATGCAAAACCCTAAGCTTGGGGATGCTAGTTTTGCTATGTCTACTACTTGTTGCAATGATCATGATTGGGGTGATAGTTCTTCTTATGATCTTGAAAATTTATTTAAGCTCCATGATGAATATGAGATTGATAATAGTGTTTGCAATATTATTGAAAGTGGGTTTGGAAGAGTGTCAACATTAGATCCCACATATTTGGAGAATGTTCAATCTTATGAAATTTTTGATAAAAGTGGGTTTGGAGAGGTCAGGACTTTAGTTAATATTAATCCCACTATTTTGGAAGAGTGTCAACTTTGCATGCATGTGGATCGTGTTGAAAATATTTTATGTGATAGCTATTTTGTTGAATTTGCCTATGATCCTACATGTAATTATTATGAGAGAGGAAAATATGGTTGTAGAAACTTTTATCTTACTAAATTACCTCTCGTCATGTTGAGATTGCTATTGTTTCTTTTCGCTTCCTTGCATATGCTAGTTTTTGGTTGCTATGATAATTTTTTTGCCTATAAGATGCCTATGCATAGGAATTATGTTAGACTTATATGTATTTGTCACGTGTTTTATGATGCTGTCTTTGCGCTTCAATTTTTGTCTTTCATGTGAGCATCATTAAAATTATCAATGCCTAGCTAAAAGGCTTTAAAGAAAAGTGCTTGTTGGGAGGCAACCCAATTTCATTTTTAGTTTTTTGCTTTTTTGCTTCTGTTTAGTAATAAATCTTTGATCTAGCCTCTGGTTAGATGTGTTTTTATGTTTTAATTAGTGTTTGTGCCAAGTTAAACCTATAGGATCTTCTTGGATGATAGTTATTTGATCTTGCTGAAAATTCCAGAAACTTTCTGTTCACGAAAATAATTGTTAAAAATCACCAGAACGTGATAAAATATTGATTCCAATTGCTTCTGATTAGTAAACAAATTGTCTAGGTCTTCCTATTTTGGCTGAATTTTTGGAGTTCCAGAAGTTTGCGTTAGTTATAGATTACTACAGACTGTTCTGTTTTTGACAGATTCTGTTTTTCGTGTGTTGTTTGCTTATTTTGATGATTCTATGGCTAGTAAAATAGTTTATAAACCATAGAGAAGTTGGAATACAGTAGGTTTAACACCAATATAAATAAAGAATGAGTTCATTACATTACCTTGAAGTGGTCTTTTGTTTTCTTTCGCTAACGGAGCTCACGAGATTTTCTGCTAAGTTTTGTGTTGTGAAGTTTTCAAGTTTTGGGTGAAAGATTTGATGGATTATGGAACAAGGAGTGGCAAGAGCCTAAGCTTGGGGATGCCCATGGCACCCCCAAGATAATCTAAGGACACCAAAAATCCAAAGCTTGGGGATGCCCCGGAAGGCATCCCCTCTTTCGTCTACTTCCATCGGTAACTTTACTTGGAGCTATATTTTTATTCACCACATGATATGTGTTTTGCTTGGAGCGTCTTGTATGATTTGAGTCTTTGCTTTTTAGTTTACCACAATCATCCTTGCTGTACACACCTTTTGAGAGAGACACACATGATTCGGAAATTGTTAGAATACTCTATGTGCTTCACATATATCTTTTGAGTTATATAGTTTTTGCTCTAGTGCTTCACTTATATCTTTTAGAGCACGGTGGTGATTTTGTTTTATAGAAACTATTGTTCTCTCATGCTTCACTTAGATTATTTTGAGAGTCCTACAAAACAGCGTGGTAGTTTGCTTTAACAATAATAGGCATACAAGATTTGTAAAAGAAAATTTCTTCTAAGTGTGTTGAATACTATGAGAAGTTTTGATGCTTGATAATTGTTTTGAGATATGAAGATGGTGATATTAGAGTCATGCTAGTTGAGTAGTTTTGAATTTGAGAAATAATTATGTTAAAGTTTGTGATTCCCGTAGCATGCACGTATGGTGAACCGTTATGTGATGAAGTCGGAGCATGATTTATTTATTGATTGTCTTCCTTATGAGTGGCGGTCGGGGACGAGCGATGGTCTTTTCCTACCAATCTATCCCCCTAGGAGCATGCGCGTAATACTTTGCTTTGATAACTTGTAGATTTTTGCAATAAGTATATGAGTTCTTTATGACTAATGTTGAGTCCATGTATTATATGCACCCTTCTTCCTTCCACCATTGCTAGCCTCTCTAATACCGCGCACTTTTCGCCGGTATCATACACCCACCATATACCTTCCTCAAAACAGCCACCATACCTACCTATCATGGCATTTACATAGCCATTCCGAGATATATTGCCATGCAACATACCACCATTTTGTTTATTATGACACACTTCATCATTGTCATATTGCTTTGCATGATCATGTAGTTGACATTGTATTTGTGGCAAGGCCACCGTTCACAATTCTTTCGTACATGTCACTCTTGATTCATTTCATATCCCGGTACACCGCCGGAGGCATTCATATAGAGTCATATTTTGTTCTAAGTATCGAGTTGTAATTGTTGAGTTGTAAGAAAATAAAAGTGTGATGATCATCATTTTTAGAACATTGTCCCAAGTGAGGAAAGGATGATGGAGACTATGATTTCCCCACAAGTCGGGATGAGACTCCGGACAAAAAAAAGAGGCCATAAAAAAGGAAGGAAAGGCCCAAACAAAAAAAATGAGAGAAAAAGAGAGAAGGGACAATGTTACTATCCTTTTACCACACTTGTGCTTCAAAGTAGCACCATGATCTTCATGATAGAGAGTCTCCTATGATATCACTTTCATATACTAGTGGGAATTTTTCATTATAGAACTTGGCTTGTATATTCCAATGATGGGCTTCCTCAAAATGCCCTAGGTCTTCGTGAGCAAACGAGTTGGATGCACACCCACTTAGTTTCTTTTGTTGAGCTTTCATATACTTATAGCTCTAGTGCATCCGTTGCATGGCAATCCCTACTCACTCACATTGATATCTATTGATGGGCATCTCCATAGCCCGTTGATACGCCTAGTTGATGTGAGACTATCTTCTCCTTTTTGTTTTCTCCACAACCACCATTCTATTCCACATATAGTGCTATGTCCATGGCTCATGCTCATGTATTGCGTGAAGATTGAAAAAGTTTGAGAACAAAAGTATGAAACAATTGCTTGGCTTGTCATCGGGGTTGTGCATGATTTAAATATTTTGTGTGGTGAAGATAGAGCATAGCCAGACTATATGATTTTGTAGGGATAACTTTCTTTGGCCATGTTATTTTGAGAAGACATAATTGCTTAGTTAGTATGCTTGAAATATTATTATTTTTATGTCAATATTGAACTTTTGTCTTGAATCTTTCGGATCTGAATATTCATACCACAATTAAGAAGAATTACATTGAAATTATGCCAAGTAGCATTCCGCATCAAAAATTCTGTTTTTATCATTTACCTACTCGAGGACGAGCAGGAATTAAGCTTGGGGATGCTTGATACGTCTCCAACGTATCTATAATTTTTGATTGCTCCATGCTATATTATCTTCTGTTTTGGACATTATTGGGCTTTATTATTCACTTTTATATCATTTTTGGGACTAACCTATTAACCGGAGGCCCAGCCCAGAATTGTTGTTTTTTTTGCCTATTTCAGAGTTTCGCAGAAAAAGAATATCAAACGGAGTCCAAACGGAATGAAACCTTCGGGAACGTGATTTTCGGAACGAACATGATCCAGGAGACTTGGACCCTACGTCATGGAAGCTTCTAGGAAGCCACGAGGTAGGGGGCGTGCCTACCCCCCAGGCGCCCCCTCCACCCTCGTGGGCCCCACGTTGCTCCACCGACGTACTCCTTCCTCCTATATATACCTACGTACCCCCAAACGATCAGATACGGAGCCAAAAACCTAATTCCACCGCCGCAACCTTCTGTACCCGTGAGATCCCATCTCGGGGCCTGTTCCGGAGCTCCGACGGAAGGGGCATCGATCACGGAGGGCTTCTACATCAACACCATAGCCTCTCCGATGAAGTGTGAGTAGTTTACCTCAGACCTTCGGGTCCATAGTTATTAGCTAGATGGCTTCTTCTCTCTTTTTGGATCTCAATACAATGTTCTCCCCCACTCTTGTGGAGATCTATTCGATGTAATATTCTTTTGCGGTGTGTTTGTTGAGACCGACGAATTGTGGGTTTATGATCAAGTTTATCTATGAACAATATTTGAATCTTTTGAATTCTTTTATGTATGATTGGTTATCTTTGCAAGTCTCTTCGAATTATCAGTTTGGTTTGGCCTACTAGATTGATCTTTCTTGCAATGGGAGAAGTGCTTAGCTTTGGGTTCAATCTTGCGGTGTCCTTTCCCAGTGACAGTAGGGGCAGCAAGGCACGTATTGAATTGTTGCCATCGAGGGTAACAAGATGGGTTTTTTATCATATTGCATGAATTTATCCCTCTACATCATGTCATCTTGCTTAAAGCATTACTCTGTTCTTATGAATTTAGTACTCTAGATGCATGCTGGATAGCGGTCGATGTGTGGAGTAATAGTAGTAGATGCAGGCAGGAGTCGGTCTGCTTGTCTCGGACGTGATGCCTATATACATGATCATACCTAGATATTCTCATAACTACGCTCAATTCTGTCAATTGCTCAACAGTAATTTGTTCACCCACCGTAAAATACTTATGCTCTTGAGAGAAGCCACTAGTGAAACCTATGGCCCCCGGGTCTATTTTCCATCATATTAATCTCCCGACAACAAGCTATTTCTGGCGCCGTTTTTATTTTGTTTACTTTACTTTGCATCTTTATCACAAAAATACCAAAAATATTATCTTATCATATCTATCAGATCTCACTCTCGTAAGTGACCGTGTAGGGATTGACAACCCCTTATCGCGTTGGTTGCGAGGATTTATTTGTTTGTGTAGGTGCGAGGGACTCGCGCCTAGCCTCCTACTGGATTGATACCTTGGTTCTCAAAAACTGAGGGAAATACTTACGCTACTTTGCTGCATCACCCTTTCCTCTTCAAGGGAAAACCAACGCAATGCTCAAGAGGTAGCACTTGGTGGTAGTGATTGAAGAACTCTGTCAATAACACTATCAACACTACAAAAAAAGACACATCCATGACATTTTGGGCCGAACGAATTTTTTTTGTCATACTGATGACACTTCTATGACGATAATTGTGACAAAACCCGGTATCATCATAGATGTGGTGGGGTCCTACTTCTATGACAAAAAATCATGACAGAAAATGGGCTTTTCGTCCTGGGCGGGCCGGAGACGCAGCTGCATGACTTTCTTTGGGCCGTCCATGACGGAAAAAACCGTGGTAGAAGCGAGGGAGAGGAAAATATCGGGGTGTTCCCGGTTACGGTGGGTGGTCGGTCCCGAGTGATGCGCGTTTTTCTCATACACGCACGCGCGTGGGTGCGAGGTGTTGGGCTCAAACTGAACCCGAGCAAGAGGCGTTGGGCTCTAACTGAACCCGAGCGATTGCACTGCAGGCTATGCGTTACTGAACCCGAGCGATCAATCGATGGCTGTTAACTGAACCCGATCGAGCGATTCCTTCGCTACTGCTGCTAACTGAAGCCGATCGATGCTACCTCTGGATGAATAGTGAGCGTTGCTAGGGGGGTTTGGATGAACAGTTCCCGGCGGGGGTGGATGAACAGGACCCCGTGGTGTTGCCTCTGGATGAACAGGACCCCGATCGATCGAGCCGGTTGGGGCTGGATGAACATGACCCCATGGAGGGCTGGATGAACAGGACCACCCCGTGGAGGGCAGGATGTGTTGGAAATATGCCCTAGAGGCAATAATAAATGGTTATTATTATATTTCTTTGTTCATGATAATTGTCTATTGTTCATGCTATAATTGTGTTATCCGGAAATCGTAATACATGTGTGAATACATAGACCACAACGTGTCCCTAGTAAGCCTCTAGTTGACTAGCTCATTGATCAACAGATAGTCATGGTTTCCTGACTATGGACATTGGATGTCATTGATAACGGGATCACATCATTAGGAGAATGATGTGATGGACAAGACCCAATCCTAAGCATAGCTCAAAGATCGTGTAGTTCGTTTGCTAGAGCTTTTCCAATGTCAAGTATCTTCTCCTTAGACCATGAGATCGTGCAACTCCCGGATACCGTAAGAGTACTTTGGGTGTGCCAAACGTCACAACGTAACTGGGTGACTATAAAGGTACACTACGGGTATATCCGAAAGTGTCTGTTGGGTTGGCACGGATCGAGACTGGGATTTGTCACTCCGTATGACAGAGAGGTATCTCTGGGCCCACTCGGTAATGCATCATCATAATGAGCTCAATGTGACTAAGGCGTTGGTCACGGGATCATGCATTGCGGTACGAGTAAAGAGACTTGCCGGTAACAAGATTGAACAAGGTATTGGGATACCGACGATCGAATCTCGGGCAAGTAACATACCGATTGACAAAGGGAATTGTATATGGGATTGATTGAATCCTCGACATCGTGGTTCATCCGATGAGATCATCGTGGAATGTGTGGGAGCCAACATGGGTATCCAGATCCCGCTGTTGGTTATTGACCGGAGAGGCGTCTCGGTCATGTCTGCATGTCTCCCGAACCCGTAGGGTCTACACACTTAAGGTTCGGTGACGCTAGGGTTGTAGAGATATGAGTATGCGGAAACCTGAAAGTTTTTTGGAGTCTCGGATGAGATCCCGGACGTCACGAGGAGTTCCGGAATGGTCCGGAGGTGAAGAATTATATATAGGAAGTCCAGTTTCGGCCACCGGGAAAGTTTCGGGGGTTATCGGTATTGTACCGGGACCACCGGAAGGGTCCCGGGGGTCCACCGGGTGGGGCCACCTATCCCGGAGGGCCCCATGGGCTGAAGTGAGAAGGGAACCAGCCCTTAGTGGGCTGGGGCGCCCCCCATGGGCCTCCCCCCTGCGCGTAGGGTTGGAAACCCTAGGGTGGGGGGGGGGGGCGCCCCACTTGACTTGGGGGGTAAGTTACCCCCCTTGGCCGCCGCCCCCCCAACTAGATGGGTCTTGGCCGGCGCCCCCCTCCCAGGGGGCCTATATAAAGAGGGGGGAGGGAGGGCAGCAATAGAAAAGCCTTGGGCGCCTCCCTCCTCCCCTGCTACACCTCTCCCTCTCGCAGAAGCTCGGCGAAGCCCTGCCGAGATCCCGCTACATCCACCACCACGCCGTCGTGCTGCTGGATCTCCATCAACCTCTCCTTCCCCCTTGCTAGATCAAGAAGGAGGAGACGTCGCTGCACCGTACGTGTGTTGAATGCGGAGGTGCCGTCCGTTCGGCACTCGGTCATCGGTGATTTGGATCACGGCGAGTACGACTCCGTCAACCACGTTCATTGGAACGCTTCCGCTCGCGATCTACAAGGGTACGTAGATGCACTCCTTTCCCCTCGTTGCTAGTATACTCCATAGATGGGTCTTGGTGAGCGTAGGAAAATTTTAAAATTCTGCTACGATCCCCAACAGTGGTATCAGAGCCAGGCCTATGCGTAGTTACTATGCACGAGTAGAACACAAAGCAGTTGTGGGCGTTGATGTTGCCAATTCTTCTTGCCGCTACTAGTCTTATCTTGTTTCGGCGGTATTGTGGGATGAAGCGGCCCAGACCGACCTTACACGTACGCTTATGTGAGACAGGTTCCACCGACTGACATGCACTAGTTGCATAAGGTGGCTAGCGGGTGTCTGTCTCTCCTACTTTAGTCGGAACGGATTCGATGAAAAGGGTCCTTATGAAGGGTAAATAGAAATTGGCAAATCACGTTGTGGTTTTACGTAGGTAAGAAACGTTCTTGCTAGAAACCTACAAGCCACGTAAAAACTTGCAACAACAATTAGAGGACGTCTAACTTGTTTTTGCAGCAAGTGCTATGTGATGTGATATGGCCAGAAGATGTGATGAATGATATATGTGATGTATGAGATTGATCATATTCTTGTAATAGGAATCACGACTTGCATGTCGATGAGTATGACAACCGGCAGGAGCCATAGGAGTTGTCTTTATTATTTTGTATGACCTGCGTGTCATTGAATAACGCCATGTAAATTACTTTACTTTGTTGCTAAATGCGTTAGCCATAGAAGTAGAAGTAATCGTTGGCGTGACAACTTCATGAAGACACAATGATGGAGATCATGATGATGGAGATCATGGTGTTATGCCGGTGACGAAGATGATCATGGTGCCCCGAAGATGGAGATCAAAGGAGCAAAATGATATTGGCCATATCATGTCACTATTTGATTGCATGTGATGTTTATCATATTTTGCATCTTATTTGCTTAGAACGACGGTAGTAAGTAAGATGATCCCTTATGATAATTTCAAGAAAGTGTTCACCCTAACTGTGCACCGTTGCGAAGGTTCGTTGTTTCGAAGCACCACCTGATGATCGGGTGTGATAGATTCTAACGTTCGCATACAACGGGTGTTGACGAGCCTAGCATGTACAGACATGGCCTCGGGACACACGCAATACACTTAGGTTGACTTGACGAGCCTAGCATGTACAGACATGGCCTCGGAACACGGAGGACCGAAAGGTCGAGCATGAGTCGTATAGAAGATACGATCAACATGTAGATGATCACCGATCTTGACTAGTCCGTCTCACGTGATGATCGGACACGGCCTAGTTAACTCGGATCATGTTTCACTTAGATGACTAGAGGGATGTCTATCTGAGTGGGAGTTCATTGAGTAATTTGATTAGATGAACTCAATTATCATGAACTTAGTCTAAAATCTTTACACTACGTCTTGTAGATCAAATGGCCCACGTTGTCCTCAACTTCAATGCGTTCCTAGAGAAAACCAAGCTGAAAGATGATGGCAGTAACTATACGGACTGGGTCCGGAACCTGAGGATCATCCTCATAGCTGCCAAGAAAGATTATGTCTTAGATGCACCGCTAGGTGAAGCACCAATCCCAGAGAATCAAGACGTTATGAATGCTTGGCAATCACGTGCTGATGATTACTCCCTCGTTCAGTGCGGCATGCTTTACAGCTTAGAACCGGGTCTCCAAAAGCGTTTTGAGAAACATGGAGCATATGAGATGTTCGAGGAGCTGAAAATGGTTTTCCTAGCTCATGCCCGGGTCGAGAGATATGAAGTCTCCGACAAGTTCTTCAGCTGTAAAATGGAGGAGAATAGTTCTGTTAGTGAGCACATACTCAGAATGTCGTGGTTGCACAACCGCTTGTCTCAGCTGGGAGTTAATCTCCCGGATGACGCGGTCATTGACAGAATCCTTCAGTCGCTTCCACCAAGCTACAAGAGCTTTGTGATGAACTTCAATATGCAAGGGATGGAAAAGACCATTCCTGAGGTATATTCAATGCTGAAATCAGCGGAGGTGGAGATCGGAAAAGAACATCAAGTGTTGATGGTGAATAAAACCACTAAGTTCAAGAAGGGCAAGGGTAAGAAGAACTTCAAGAAGGATGGCAAGGGAGTTGCCGCGCCCGGTAAGCCAGTTACTGGGAAGAAGCCAAGGAATGGACCCAAGCCTGAGACTGAGTGCTTTTATTGCAAGGGAAGTGGTCACTGGAAGCGGAACTGCCCCAAATACTTAGCGGACAAGAAGGCCGGCAACACCAAAGGTATATGTGATATACATGTAATTGATGTGTACCTTAACAGTACTCGTAGTAGCTCCTGGGTATTTGATACCGGTGCGGTTGCTCATATTTGTAACTCAAAACAGGAACTGCGAAATAAACGGAGACTGGCAAAGGACGAGGTGACGATGCGCATCGGGAATGGTTCCGAGGTCGATGTGATCGCCGTCGGCAGGCTACCTCTGCATCTACCTACGGGATTAGTTTTAAACCTCAATAATTGTTATTTAGTGCCAGCTTTGAGCATGAACATTGTATCTGGATCTCGTTTAATTCGAGATGGCTACTCATTTAAATCCAAGAATAATGGTTGTTCTATTTATTTGAGAGATATGTTTTATGGTCATGCCCCGCTGGTCAATGGTTTATTCTTGATGAATCTCGAACGTGATGTTACACATATTCATAGTGTGAATACCAAAAGATGTAAAGTTGATAATGATAGTCCCACATACTTGTGGCACTGCCACCTTGGTCACATTGGTGTCAAGCGCATGAAGAAGCTCCATGCAGATGGACTTTTGGAGTCTCTTGATTACGAATCATTTGACACGTGCGAACCATGCCTCATGGGTAAGATGACCAAGACTCCGTTCTCCGGAACAATGGAGCGAGCAACCAACTTATTGGAAATCATACATACCGATGTGTGCGGTCCAATGAGTGTTGAGGCTCGCGGAGGATATCGTTATGTTCTCACTCACTGATGACTTAAGTAGATATGGGTATGTCTACCTAATGAAACACAAGTCTGAAACCTTTGAAAAGTTCAAGGAATTTCAGAGTGAGGTTGAGAATCAACGTGACAGAAAAATAAAATTCTTACGATCAGATCATGGTGGAGAATATTTAAGTCACGAGTTTGGTGCACACTTGAGGAAATGTGGAATCGTTTCACAACTCACGCCGCCTGGAACACCTCAGCGAAACGGTGTGTCCGAACGTCGTAATCGCACTCTATTGGATATGGTGCGATCTATGATGTCTCTTACCGATTTACCGCTCTTATTTTTAAGCTATGCTTTAGAGACTGCCGCATTCACTTTAAATAGGGCTCCGTCGAAATCCGTTGAGACGACACCGTATGAATTATGGTTTGGGAAGAAACCTAAGCTGTCGTTTCTAAAAGTTTGGGGATGCGATGCTTATGTCAAGAAACTTCAACCCGAAAAGCTCGAACCCAAGTCGGAGAAATGCGTCTTCATAGGATACCCTAAGGAAACTATTGGGTATACCTTCTACCTCAGATCCGAAGGCAAGATCTTCGTTGCCAAGAATGGGTCCTTTCTGGAGAAAGAGTTTCTCTCGAAGGAAGTAAGTGGGAGGAAAGTGGAACTTGATGAGGTGATAGTCACCCCTTCCGTACCGGAAAGTAGCAGAGCGCGGGAAGATGTTCGTGTGGTGCGTACACCGACTGGGGAGGAAGTTAATGATGATGATCATGAAGCTTCGGATCAAGTTACTACTGAACTTCGTAGGTCCACAAGGACACGTTCCGCACCAGAGTGGTACGGCAACCCAGTCCTGGAAATCATGTTGTTAGAAAACGGTGAACCTTCGAACTATGGAGAAGCGATGGCGGGCCCGGATTCCGACAAATGGCTGGAAGCCATGAAATCCGAGATAGGATCCATGTATGAAAACAAAGTATGGACTTTGACTGACTTGCCCGATGATCGGCGAGCCATAGAAAACAAATGGATCTTTAAGAAGAAGACAAACGCGGATGGTAATGTGACCATCTATAAGGCTCGACTTGTCGCTAAGGGTTATCGACAAGTTCAAGGGGTTGACTATGATGAGACTTTCTCACCCGTAGCGAAGCTGAAGTCCGTCCGAATCATGTTAGCAATTGCCGCATACTATGATTATGAGATATGGCAGATGGACGTCAAAACGGCATTCCTTAAGGAAGAATTGTATAGGATGCAGCCGGAAGGTTTTGTCGATCCTAAGAATGCTAACAAAGTATGCAAGCTCCAGCGCTCAATCTATGGGCTGGTGCAAGCATCTCGGAGTTGGAACATTCGCTTTGATGAGATGTTCAAAGCGTTTGGGTTTACACAGACTTATGGAGAAGCATGTGTTTACAAGAAAGTGAGTGGGAGCTCTGTAGCATTTCTCATATTATATGTGGATGACATACTATTGATGGGAAATGATATAGAATTCTTGGAAAGTATAAAGGCCTATTTGAATAAGTGTTTTTCAATGAAGGACCTTGGAGAAGCTGCTTATATATTAGGCATCAAGATCTATAGAGATAGATCGAGACGCCTCATTGGTCTTTCACAGAGTACATACCTTGACAAGATATTGAAGAAGTTCAATATGGATCAGTCCAAGAAGGGGTTCTTGCCTGTATTGCAAGGTGTGCAATTGAGCACGGCTCAATGCCCGACCACGGTAGAAGATAGAGAAAAGATGAGTGTCATCCCCTATGCCTCAGCCATAGGGTCTATTATGTATGCCATGCTGTGTACCAGACCTGATGTAAACCTTGCCGTAAGTTTGGTAGGAAGGTACCAAAGTAATCCCGGCATGGAACACTGGACAGCGGTCAAGAATATCCTGAAGTACCTGAAGAGGACTAAGGATATGTTTCTCATTTATGGAGGTGACGAAGAACTCGTCGTAAAGGGTTACGTCGACGCTAGCTTCGACACAGATCTGGATGACTCGAAGTCACAAACCGGATACGTGTATATTTTGAATGGAGGAGCAGTAAGCTGGTGCAGTTGCAAGCAAAGCATCGTGGCAGGATCTACATGTGAAGCGGAGTACATGGCAGCCTCGGAGGCAGCACAGGAAGCAGTCTGGATGAAGGAGTTCATTACCGACCTAGGGGTGATTCCCAATGCGTCGGGCCCGATGACTATCTTCTGTGACAACACTGGAGCTATTGCCCTTGCGAAGGAGCCCAGGTTTCACAGAAAGACCAGGCATATCAAGCGTCGCTTCAACTCCATTCGTGAAAGTGTTCAAAATGGAGACATAGATATTTGTAAAGTACATACGGACCTGAATGTAGCAGATCCGTTGACTAAACCTCTCCCTAGGGCAAAACATGATCAACACCAGGACGCAATGGGTGTTTGATTCATCACAATGTAACTAGATTATTGACTCTAGTGCAAGTGGGAGACTGTTGGAAATATGCCCTAGAGGCAATAATAAATGGTTATTATTATATTTCTTTGTTCATGATAATTGTCTATTATTCATGCTATAATTGTGTTATCCGGAAATCGTAATACATGTGTGAATACATAGACCACAACTTGTCCCTAGTAAGCCTCTAGTTGACTAGCTCGTTGATCAACAGATAGTCATGGTTTCGTGACTATGGACATTGGATGTCATTGATAACGGGATCACATCATTAGGAGAATGATGTGATGGACAAGACCCAATCCTAAGCATAGCTCAAAGATCGTGTAGTTCGTTTGCTAGAGCTTTTCCAATGTCAAGTATCTTCTCCTTAGACCATGAGATCGTGCAACTCCCGGATACCGTAGGAGTACTTTGGGTGTGCCAAACGTCACAACGTAACTGGGTGAGTATAAAGGTACACTACGGGTATATCCGAAAGTGTCTGTTGGGTTGGCACGCATCGAGACTGGGATTTGTCACTTCGTATGACGGAGAGGTATCTCTGGGCCCACTCGGTAATGCATCATAATAATGAGCTCAATGTGACTAAGGCGTTGGTCACGGGATCATGCATTGCGGTACGAGTAAAGAGACTTGCAGGTAACGAGATTGAACAAGGTATTGGGATACCGACGATCGAATCTCGGGCAAGTAACATACCGATTGACAAAGGGAATTGTATACGGGATTGATTGAATCCTCGACATCGTGGTTCATCCGATGAGATCATCGTGGAACGTGTGGGAGCCAACATGGGTATCCAGATCCCGTTGTTGGTTATTGACCGGAGAGGCGTCTTGGTCATGTCTGCATGTCTCCCGAACCCGTAGGGTCTACACACTTAAGGTTCGGTGACGCTAGGGTTGTAGAGATATGAGTATGCGGAAACCCGAAAGTTGTTCGGAGTCCCGGATGAGATCCCGGACGTCAGGAGGAGTTCCGGAATGGTCCGGAGGTGAAGAATTATATATAGGAAGTCCAGTTTCGGCCACCGGGAAAGTTTCGGGGGTTATCGGTATTGTACCGGGACCACCGGAAGGGTCCCGGGGGTCCACCGGGTGGGGCCACCTATCCCGGAGGGCCCCATGGGCTGAAGTGGGAAGGGAACCAGCCCTTAGTGGGCTGGGGCGCTCCCCATGGGCCTCCCCCCTGCGCCTAGGGTTGGAAACCCTAGGGTGGGGGGGCGCCCCACTTGACTTGGGGGGTAAGTTACCCCCCTTGGCCGCCGCCCCGCCCATCTAGATGGGTCTTGGCTGGCGCCCCCCCTCCCAGGGGGCCTATATAAAGGGGGGAGGGAGGGCAGCAATAGAACAGCCTTGGGCGCCTCCCTCCTCCCCTGCTACACCTCTCCCTCTCGCAGAAGCTCGGCGAAGCCCTGCCAAGATCCCGCTACATCCACCACCACGCCGTCGTGCTGCTGGATCTCCATCAACCTCTCCTTCCCCCTTGCTGGATCAAGAAGGAGGAGACGTCGCTGCACCGTACGTGTGTTGAACGCGGAGGTGCCGTCCGTTCGGCACTCGGTCATCGGTGATTTGGATCACGGCGAGTACGACTCCGTCAACCACGTTCATTGGAACGCTTCCGCTCGCGATCTACAAGGGTACGTAGATGCACTCCTTTCCCCTCGTTGCTAGTATACTCCATAGATGGATCTTGGTGAGCGTAGGAAAATTTTAAAATTCTGCTACGATCCCCAACAGGATGAACAGTAGACGATGGAGGGCTGGATGAATAGTAGCCCATGGAGGGGTGGTTGAACAGGAGCCCGTGGAGAGGGCTGGTTGAACAGTAGCCGGTGGAGTAGCGCGCGGTGGAGGCTGGATGAACAAGAGCCCGTGGATGAACAGTCGCAGGTGGAGGCTGGAGGAGGTCAACGGTGGATGAACAGTAGCCCGTGGAGGCTGGAGGGGGTCGACGCTGGAGATGAACAGTATCACGTGGAGTCCCGTTTTGCGGTACGCCACACCCCTCCCGATGAACACGACCCCCGTTTCGACCGTAGCGCTCCAACACAAGTCCGTTTCCTCCGTTTTGCGGTACGCCACACCCCTCCCGATCAATAGGACCCCCGTTTCGACCGTAGGAGGTTCGTTTCCACCGTTTTGCGGTACGCCAGACCCCTCCCGATGAACAGGATCCCGTTTCGAACGTGGCCGGTCGAACACAAGGCCGTTTCCTCCATTCTGCAGTACGCCAGGCCTCGTTTCCATCGGCTGTTCCGTCCAAGCCGGTTGGCGCCCACGCGTTCCGTTGCCTCCCGATGAACACGACGCATTCCGTTGCCTCCCCATGAACACGACGACGACACAGTTTCTCCATTCCGACCCAGCCATGTACACGAGCCCTGGCCGTACATACGCGCGAGTAGGTGTTCGAGACCCCGCCCGTATGTACGTACGTGGCCGTATTTACTTTCTTACACCCTGGCCGCTGTACGTACGTGTACATGCTACGTGCGCGCCTCTACTACGACATGTGCGCGCCTCTACATCGACCAGTGTGTATATACACTTTCGCGACCAGAATGACAACGCTACGTACGCTTCGACCAGGTGGGTCCCGACTGTCAGGCACTTCCTTGCCTGCGAAGATGTAGCTGGTGGGTCCCAGCAGTCAGGGTGGAGAATCGTTTTTTTGCCCGGACGCACTTCCTTGCGTGCGAAGATGTAGCTGGTAGGTCCCAGCAGTCAGGGGGAAACGTTTTTTTCGTGAAATACAGTTGCCCGTCCGGTGGGTCCCTGCTGTCAGGTGGAGGAATAATAATTTTCCGCGTAATAAGGAGGCACTTCCTTGCGGCTGCCATGGACCCAGCTGTCAGCCTCTCCATGTATAGTACTCTTCCGATGGAAGTCGTTCCTTGACCACGTTGACCACGCCGCATCGAGAGCACCAGGGTGGTGGACGACGGCGAGGCCTAGGAAGGGGACGATGCGGAGCCGGGGAAGACGCGGCAGTGGAAGCTCGCTCGGAGAGGAGTACGAGGGTTCACTGGTTTGGCTGCGGTGTGAGGCCGCCGTCTCCGCAGGGCCTGGCCAGCGGTGGGAATAGTAGGGGGCGGTGAGGCCTCTGCGGCAGCACAGCCGGCCACGGGACGTAGGAGCATGCGGCACGACCGGCGCTGCTTTGGGCGGCTGGAGCAAGAAGACCAGAGGTTGAAGAAGCACTACGGCCGTTGGATGGACATCGTACGTTCACTCGAGCTAGAATCGTACATATTGACTAAGTTGACAAAGCAGTCCGTCCCCGTCAACTTAGTAGGCCCACAAGTCAGCCTCCCACCAAGGTGGGTCCCAACTAGCAGGGGGAGTATTCATTTTTTTGTGCGTAATAAGGAGGCATCTCCGGTGGGTCCGAGCTGACAGCGGGGGAACGTTTTTTTCACGAAATACGTTGGCCCGTCCGGTGGGTCCCAGTAGTCAGGGGGGAAATGTTTTTTCGCCAAATACGGTGGCCCGTCCGGTGGGTCCCTGCCGTCAGGTGGAGGAATAATTATTTTCCGCGTAATAAGGAGGCACTTCCTTGCGGCTACCGTGGACCCAGCTGTCAGCCTCTCCACGTACAGTACTCTTCCAATGGAAGTCGTTCCTTGACCACGTTGACCACGCCGAGCCGAGAGCACCAGGGCGGTGGACGACGGTGAGGCCTAGGAAGGGGACGACGCGGAGCCGGGGAAGACGCGATAGTGGATGCCCATGCGGAGAGGAGTACGGGGGTTCACTGGTTCGGCTGCGGTGTGAGGCTGCCGTCGCCGCAGAATAACAGGGGGTGTGGGTGAGTGGAGGGATGCCCTGGCCAGCGGTGGGAGTAGTAGGGGGCGGTGAGGCCTACGCGGCAACACAGCCGGCCACGGGAGGCAGGAGCAGGCGGCATGATCGGTGCTGCTTTGGGCGGCTGGAGCAAGAAGACCAGAGGTTGAAGAAGCACGACGGCCGTTGGATGGACATCGTACGGTCACTGCAGCTAGAATCGTTTATATTGACTAAGTTGACCTTGGTACGCGTCAACTTAGTGGGCCCACAGGTCAGCTTCCGAAACGCTGCGCCCCAGATGTCAGGGGGAGGAATCATTTTTTGGGCGGGTGAAGCTAGAATATCCGAGATTGAAGAAGAAGCACGGCATCCGTTGGATGGACATCCAACGACCACTGCTGCTAGAACCGTGTGTTGACTATAAGTTGACAAAGCCTTGCATATGCGTCAACTCTTTTTTTTTTGAGGGGACGCGTCAACTTAGTAAGGCCACAAGTGTGTGGCAGAGAGCTTATAGCCCATTTGAGATTTGTAAGAATGTGCAACCAATTTTTGAATTCTAATGGAATTTACTACAGCCCATTTACAGTTTGTTAAAAGTACAGCCCATTTCAACCAACCGTTCAAAACAGAATTCAATAAAATTTCCCACATTTTGATGGGATCCAAAATATTTTTATCCCGAAATTTCTAGTCAGATTAAATACAATTTCAATATAAATTTATATTACGTAAAAATCCAACGAAACATTGCGCACGCAACAATTAATGAAATTAAAATTTTCAATATCCAAAAATAATATTTTATAAAGTAATTATGTGTTTGGTGCATTTTTTATAGTTACTGCCCAGTTTTTATAATTACATCCCATTTATTATTTGTTAAAGCCCATCTTGTTAAACCTAATGCATCCCTCCTAGGAAAGATTTGGAGCCCAGCGGGGCGAAGAATAACAACTTGACCTTGCCTGGGTATTCCTAAAAAAAGTATAGTTGGGCTAGCCATTTTCAGCTTGAAAAAAATTCATATCTGGGCTGGATATCTGGCCTGGGCTAGACGGGCCACAGCCCGCCCAGTTAATAACTGCAGCGATGTTTTCGTTGTTGTCCAGAGGAGAAAAATTAATATCTGGGCTAAACATCGCTCAAGAAAAACTCTGCAGTGCTCACACCTCAAAAACACAAATACTTCTCGAGCTGCTTGGTCCTAGCTGTCGGCCGCTTCTTGTGCAATTCTCTCGTTTATTGACTACATAGGTTGACAATGGTGTGGGACCGTGATGTCAGGAAACCAGGAGGAAGCAAAAAAATTATAGTTTTATATACTAATAAGGAGGCACTTGCGTACGTGCAGCTATGGCCCTGGTGGGTCCCCACTGTCATCCTCTCCAAGTAAAGTCATCTCCTCATCCTCATGTCCGTTGACCATGTTGACAACGCGAGACGACGGCGCCACGGTGAGCGCAATAACTCGAAGGACGATAGAGAGGGCCTCGCGGGCCCTACGGATGGTATGATACAGCGCCCGCTGCTCATTCGGGAAGCCAGGATCATAGGGCCACATGTCCGCGACGGCATTGTCGTTCGCTTGTTCACCGGTGCTCGTTGAGGAGACGGAGGTTGCAGCATAGGTCCTCCTGCGCTGGTAGCTCTTCCGCCATTAGGGCGTCGAAGTGCGGCCACACCTGCTCTATGGTGAACACGGCATGAACCGGCTTGGATAGTGGCGCCGGCTCCTGGTCGAAAGCTACGTCCATCGTCTGATTGTCGTCGCTCAGCTCGGCGAGGTAGCTGGCGAGCCAGCATGTCCGGGTGCTGGACCGACCCACTGCCAAGCACGAGTCTGACTGCCCTGGCCCATGCAGACCGCCTCCCTCGCCCGCGCGCGCTTTCTGCCCGAAACGGTCAGCGCCGCCCGCCCCGCTTCCCGGTGCATGCGATTGCTCCGCCTTCAAACGACACAAGTGCCATCCGTCCGTCCTTCTGCCGCCCACATTAATGATACGCGGTTGCCGAGGCGGCTACTCCGGCACCACACATCCGTCCCTCCGCCGCCCACCATTGCTATGTAAACTGTTGCGCCGGCCATAGCCGCAGTCATCCGCATCTGTTCCTATTCTCCTGTCCACGCCACTACTGCTCACCATGGCTTCCTCGCGCTCCAGCGCTCTTCGGGACGGGCGGACGACGAAGCACAAGGAGATGGCAGCCATTGCTGCCGACTGGCTGGCCGGCAGGCAGCCGGAGGACGATGACATCCCAATGGAGAACATGGTAGTCGACGATCCGGCGCCAACCCCCTCCTCCGCGCCATCCTCGCCGGTGCATTGCACCATGACCATCGGTGAGGCCCGTGCCCAATATATGGACACAGTAAGGCAGAAGCGTGAGGAGCAGTTCCGGGAGGCGCAGACCGACGCCGCCTACAACCACCATCTCCTCCAGGAGCACCTGCAGGCGGAGGAGCAGATCGCCGCGGAGCGGGCGGAGCAGGAGGAGCTGCTCGACTCGTACCGCTCCGCCCGCGAGGGCCGCCTCGAGTGCTGGCGGTACCGCATGCGGGTGGCGGAGGCTACGGCCGCCTACAAAGAGGGCCATGAAGCGGGTGAGGCGCTGTTTGGCGAGACCGAGGATGAGGCAGAGGACAATGCCGGCTCCGACAAGTCCCTGCTCCGCAGGCGTCGACGAGGCCCTGCTCCGCCGAGGCGCCGCGGCGCCAACAACGAGGCAGAGGACACCGCCGGCTCCGCCGAGGCCCCACACTACCGACAACGAGGGGGAGGATTTCCCCCGCTCCGCTGAGGCGCTGCCCGCTGGCAACGAGACAGAGGACATTGCCGGCTCCGCCGAGGCCCCGCCCCGCTGCCAACAAGGTCGCGCCACACAGAAAACAAGGAAGATTAGAACATGGTAGGTCGCCGCCGCTCGGGTCCAAGTAAGGCCACCGCTGCTACCCTCCGGTTGCTGGCACTGAGCTGTACATCATGGAGCAATTCTATGATTACAGGATGATTGACGAGCGCTCCGTGGTTGAGCAAGCTCATGAGGTACAGTCATTTGCTAGAGAACTTGAGCACTTCAGTTGTATGCTACCGGACAAGTTTGTTGCCAGAGGTATCATCACTAAGCTTCCTCCTTCATGGATCTCATTGGCACTCTTGATGTGGAAGAAAAGGCGAGAGCAAAGGACACACGTGCTCGAGGAATTGAGGGAGGATCTAGTGCCAATCTGGTACAGAAGAAGAACCTCCAGCCCCACAAGTTCAAGAACAAGGGCAAGTTTGATGGTAAAGCAAAGTTTGATGGGAAGAACAAGGCTGTGCAACACACGAACTTCAAGAAGAAGAATGACAAGAAGAAAGGTGTTTGTCATGTGGGGATCCTGATCATTGGGCTCCTAGTTGCCCTAATCGCTATGACAAGCTAGGCGGGTTGACCACTGACGGCCGGTTAGCTTCTTGGCGGCGACGTGGAGTCCGAGAGCTATGTTGGAGAAGGACACTGCTTCTACTTAACTGCTGGTGCAGTTGGCTGACTAACACGTGGGCCCAACAGGCATCTAGGCCACATGTCAGTTACGCAACTGCACCTGCAATTAAGTCACTGAAGCTTCTGTTCGGCTCAGCCGGACACAGGTGGGTAGCTTCGGTTAATTAATTATACCTCCAGTGCACCCCTTTTTAGTTGAAGAATGTATGAAATGTAATGAAATCCGGCATGTTTATATGAAATCCGACCGTGTATGAATGAATTTATTTCAATTAGTTCAAATTCTTGTATCACTGGCATTGGATGAACATGCAAAACAATACGTACTAGCATTATTCCGAGGGTGATCACCTCGTTTGCAGCAGTTTCACATGTACTCCCTCCGGTCCTTTCTAGTCTGCATACAAGTTTTGTCTGCAGTCAAAGTATCTCTACTTTGACTAATCTTATAGAAAAAAGTATGCACTTTCACAATGTGCGAAGTAAAAAGGAACAGAAGGAGTACAAAGAGTTTGAGCAGCTTTTTAGCGTTCCTGTACATTGCAATCAAACACACAGGCCTGGCAATTCATGAGAACATTCAAAACAATCGATGATTATGCATCTCAGCGATTCACATGTCAGAGCCAATATTTACTTCACAACTAAAGAATAAAGAAAAAATGGATCGACGCTGCTGACAGCAAAGGGCGTCCCATTCGAAAATATCAAACACATGTCTTCTTGCTAAAATCAATGAGCAAAATTTGACAAGGTTTTCCCATTCCAAAATATCAAATGCCTACGATTGTGCAATGGGCAGGGTTTGCCATCTGTTCGGACATTGACATGGCACCTCATGCTAAATAAACCAGCTGTTATTTTTGTGCAGTTCCACCAAAATCAACCAAATTCGCGCGTAGCTTGTATGATTTCGCCCTTATATGTTGCAACGCCTTGAACTTATCGGCACCTCCTTTCTTGTGGTGGAAATGAATGATTCGATGTATTCATGAAAATTTTGTGCAGTTCCCATTGAAATCAAGCTGAGCACCCCTGTTTGCACAAATACAAAAAAGTGATTAGTATAAAGCAAACTGTACTATGAATTGATAGTTTAAACATGCACCTACATGGTCCATGTAGAGCACACTTTTAGAAAAATGGAACTCACCGGAAAGAATCCTAGAACAACATTGTACTCGCGCATCACAGCAAGAAAATGGAGATTTGTCAGTCCTTCTGAGTTGAAGTTAGTTTGGTCTTGTGGGGGGTAATGTAACCATCCTTCAACTGCTTCTTCTGATGAGAAGATAGACAGGGCTTCTTCATCCTGGCATAATCGGAACTAGTCACTTCACGTACTCCATATTCTTTTTCAGAGGAGGATGATCTTGTTGTGCAAAGACAAGAGGATAACTAAATGCTAGCATCCGTGTTTGCTTGAAAAAAAGGAAAGGAAATATTTAAAACAACACAGATGAAGCACTTCTCAAGGACAATACCACTTTTTGATGACAGTATCTAAACAGTAGCACAACACCAATAGAGATGACAAAGCTCAATCATATGGATGAAATCAGTGGGGGAGTACCAACCTTTCTCAGGAGGCTTATTGTGTAGAGCATATAGATGAAGCACTTCTCCGGAACCATCTGGCTATCTACTGTGGTGGCCATGCTTACTCTATACTCCTCGATTAGATTAATGTTTCCAACATCTTCTTGTGCTGTTCCACTAAAATATATGGTATCTTCAAAGAAGATCCCTGTTTGCACAAGTAGAGATAATTACGTATTACATTAAGAGTGGCATCAAATCAGTGGCAAAACAATTGCTTGTTCCAGCCATAGAAATAAATTAAGATGCAAAACTATATCATTACTTGTGTCATCACAGTTCCAGTGCTTCATTACAGCACCAGGAGTTGATTTTTGTTTTTCTTCCGCTTGTTCTTCCCCTTCATCACTTGGTTCAATAACAGACAAGCTTCGCCTTCAATGTAAGATTTGGCATGTCAATTAGGTTGCACAAGTATAGCACTAAACAATGACATTAATTTTCTGATGGAAGTGGCAAAATACAGGCCAACAGTTGTGAAATATCCTTATCTTACCTCAATGGGATATTGCGGTGCACATACAGATTGGAAGTCTTGTCTCCATCTGTGCAGTTCACTAAACTCAAGCAACATTACCGTACAAGTAGCACAACATATGAAAGCACATTGCAGAATCATGTGAAAGAAGGCTAGTACTAACCTCTCATGACGCGGAATTCAAACAACTCACAAGAAGAAGATCTGAACCAAATTTGCCAACACGGATAGGAAGTAAGATCTCCTCTTGTGCAGTTCCACTAAGATCAAGCAATCAAGCAACGTTGTCGGTGTGACATTTTGGTTGAACTGCACAAAACACTCTTAAAACAAAAGTGTTTTGTGCAGTGCAACAAAAGGTCACAATGGCAACGAGGTGAAGTAGATAACCCTGTTTACACAGGTGCAAAGGAAACAACTAGTGGTCAATAACGGTGGATGACACAGAAGCCAACAAAAAGAAGCATCTACCTTATGTAAATGGGAAAGAAAGCAAGACAGTAGCATTTCTCAAATGGTGGCATTGATTAATATTAACAGAGAGATTATATTAACAATAAAATTCGTTAAACATGTAATTTTCTTTTAACTATGGCATTGCATCAATTTTCCAGCAGCATTATTAGAGGGTGCTTATTTACAGGGACATTTTGGTGGAGGGACTAAAAAACTCCGTGTCAGTCCCATCTAAACCAAACAGGAGGGACTTTTAGGGACTAAAAGTGGGCATTTGGGACTAAAGAAAGAAGACCCCGAGGGAGAGTCTTTTTGGGACTTTTTCCAACAGTTGCCCCTGCCACGCATCGCACCTTGTCTCTATTAGTTCATTACTAGGGGTAACATGGTCTTTTAGCATGTCATTTAATAACCTCTAGTCCATGTTTAGTCCCTGGAACCAAGCAGGTAGGGACTAGGGAGTTTTTAACCAAACATGGCCTTAGATTAACAACAGCTAAAGAGTTGCACGGGACAGTGGACGCACCAGCACCATGTGCATCTACCGATGTACTGGGGTGATGCACAGTCTGTTGCAACAAAGAACAAACAACCAAGGAGCATATTTTTGTTGGTCCCAGTTTTGTTATCTTTAGACACCTTTCCCTATGTGAGTGCAGCAAATCTAGTCCTGCTCAAACTCTACAGCCTTGTCCCCCAAAACAAAAGATCAGTTCGTTACAGATGTGCGTACTACGTTTGTCATTGTTTTCCCTTTTCGACCAACGTAGGTGCTGGATAGCCAGTTTGTACTAGTACTTTCCCCACTTCCTTTCCTCTGTGAACCACATCCTAGATTTTTGCTATACAACTTTCCCCACTACTTTGCCCCATTCCTGTCCTCTTTGAACCACGTCTTAGATTCATGCAATACAACTTTCCCCACTAC
Organism: Triticum aestivum; assembly: GCF_018294505.1. NCBI lineage: Eukaryota > Viridiplantae > Streptophyta > Magnoliopsida > Poales > Poaceae > Triticum > Triticum aestivum. Next base: position 252,552,226 of record NC_057808.1, on the reverse strand, counting down.
TTTCCCCCTTCCTTTCCTTTTTGAACCACGTCCTAGATTTTTGCTATACAACTTTCCCCACTACTTTCCCCCATTCCTTTCCTCTTTGAACCACGTCCTAGATTCATGGTATACAACTTTACCCACTACTTTCCTGTTTGATCCAACACCTAGATTCGAGTGCAGAAGCGGAAAAAGCCCACATGCAGCTAGAGCAATGCATGTGGAATAAGTAAATTATACCTTAAGGTTCTTGGGGTGTGGTTCGGTGGGCGACCGGAGGCCGTTTGACCCACACTATTTACGGTGGCAAAGAAGAAGGGGTCGGAGGCCCTCCCCGCCGCTGGGTGAAAGTGAACAACTGCGCCAGTAGTGGATTCCCTCCCTCGCCGACGGCGACAACGTTAAGCCTCCTTCCCTTCCCGACGGATGGATCCTGCCGGCTCTTTGACCAGCAGTGAGGGGAGAGAGAGAGGCCAACAGAGTCTTGTTTAGATCTGGAGAGGGTGAGAGAGTGTGAATAGAGCAACTACAAGCAGACCAGCAGTGAGGGGAGAGAGAGGCCAACGAAGTCTTGTTTAGATATGGAGAGGGTGAGAGAGTGTGAAGAGAGCAACTACAAGTGCTGAGGCTCCAGCGTGTATATATATACTGGAGAGAGTGTGAAGAGTGCAAACCCTAGAAAATAAGCGCCGAGGCTGCAGCTTATACGTGATGAGGTGATTATACAGTCACTACGAGATCGTATAGCTCCGTATCCATCCATTTTGACCAGTCAAAGAATCCTCCTGGCATGAATTATGCCAAGTGTAGTTATCGAACCCGAGACCTCAAGTTTGATGAGCGAATAGGCTAACCAGCTGCACAACCCTCCCGTTATGTTCAACGAGAGGATAATAACCTTTTATACATTCCTGCATTCGTGTGACAAGCATGCCGTGTTTTTTGTGTGTGTGGGAGTCATTGGGATTTAAATCATAATCGTGTCATGTGGCTTTGGTGGTAAGACTATCCACAGTGGTGCAGAAATAATGCAGCCTTAGTCACCTTACCTCTCTCCACGTAGTACGTTGGGTCCCACCAGTCAGAGGGTGAAACAAACAAATTAATAAGAAAAATTAAAAGCGCCAGCGGTGTATCTTACCTCACACATCTCGCTACTGCTCGGGAACACTGTTCAATTGATCCATCTGTTCGCTCACGTACTATTTTAAGTGAATCCTTATTATAACATGCACACAATTTTGGGCACTTGTATTCGACCTAAGTCAGTGTGCCACCATATCTCGTACGACTCCCTCCGTCTAGGTGTAATAAGTCACGTTAGAAGGTGCAGCGGGACCAAGGTGCAAGCAGATTGGAGGAGAAGGAGAAACTTGACCAGTCATTCCTCCAATCAAAGCCTTGATTTCCGTCTCTAAACGCAACAATTAATCCAAACAACTAAGAGATGTCATTTTAGCTACCATGCAGGGCCACATATTAACTCGCATGCAAGCCGACTTTGATTTCTTGATTGATCAACGCGTAGTTGCGCTCCATGCATTGGGTTTCCGGGGGAGATAACAAGGCAGAGTAAGGAGCGTTTGGTTACATTGCTTAGGCTGGTCATAGTGGTGAGTAACTTGGACTAGTACAACATGCATATGTTACTACTACGCGAAATTTGCCGTCTGAAGCGAGCCGATCTGGCTCTCCTGAGCTAGCAAGGTTTTTCTAGCCCACCCAAGCTAGCTGGCCCACAAAAGCTAACATATTTTAACAGTTCCAAATGCCTAACCTTGCCCGGCTATGCTATAAGCTGTTCTTGCTAAGGATCCAAACGCTCCCTAAGTAACAACGCTCACTAGCAACGAGGCCAGGAGGGGATTGAGATGCGAAGTTAATCGACGCTGCCTAAACATTTTGGGAATATCTGATTTTCGTAGGATGACTTAACACCTAGACGGAGGGAGTACTACTCCTCAGTCCAGGTTTGATGGAATATTCATCACCTCTTCTCTTCTTGTACGTACTCCATTTGTATGTCACTTCCTGTGGCTTCGCACTCGCACGATTTCCCTATTCTATTAACCTGTGTGTGCGTGTGTGTGTTTAACAACATGTGTGTGTTAGAGAGAGCGACAGATCGACCTACTCCTACAGAGAGATGGTGTGTAGTGTACGATTTTAGCCGCGAGAGTCGGTGCATCCTCTCGTTTCCCGACGTCCGGTAGGGACAGGCAGACAACTGCCACGCCCGCTCCTGACCAGCCTGGCCCACCCAAAGCCCCTCCATCGCCCGCGTGTGCTTCTCGCCCGAAACGGTCAGCGCTGCTCCAAAGAATCGGTGTCGCATTCATGCCCGGGCAGAGCAGATGCGACCTCTCACTGGCGCCTGTGTTGAAGGGAGAAGCGGATTCAAGAGTGATGGTTGCTTCGTCCGTCCAACTTACTGCTGGGTCTATGTGATTTGATGGCTCATTGGTCATTATTACTGGGGTGGTAGGACTGCTGGATGTCCCACGCTTTCGGCGAAAGGAGGAACTACTAGATTACAATTTTCTCCATTCTTACGGCGGAGGAGTGCAAGAGCAGTGAAAACACGCAGGCTCAGTGATTACATGGCCCACCTCACACTATCACCATATTTTTTGGACACCGTGCGACACCTAACTCTTTTTATAGTACTCCCTCCGTTCCTAAATATAAGTCTTTGTAGAGATTCCACTAGGTGGACTACATACGGAACAAAATGAATGAATCTACACTTAAAATGCATCTATATACATCCGTATGTGGTTCATGGTGAAATCTCTACAAAGACTTATATTTAGGAACAGAGGAAGTACTTGTATAGTATGTACTGTAATTTATCAGCGAGATAGTACAATGCTATGAAGCTTCCAGCTTCTGTTACATGTATCTTGCGTCCAAGGTTGCCCATTGCAACATTTCATCAAATACAAAGGAGACTAACATGCATGCTATTGCATCTCAATGATTGACAGATCATAGCAAATATGTACTCCCTCCGGTCCAAAATAAGTGTCTCAACTTTATGCTACATACAGAGCAAAATGAGTGAATCTACACTCTAAAATACGTCTATATACATCAGTGTTTGGAGTATGTACTAGTAGTTCATATTGAAATCTACTAAAGGACATATATTCCAAACAATATGATAATATCTCTAACCAAGGTAGGGATGAGGAGTAAACGGAGGGAGTACTAGTAAAATTTTCTCCTTGTCCTACGAGCCACCGCACGCGTGGGCGAGGGAGCGGGCGTAAGGCGTAGTAAGCAAGCTTCACCTCATCCCGCGAGCCACCGCGCCCGTGGGCGGGGGAGACGGCGTACTAAGCAAGCTTCTCCTCGTTCTACGAGTTGACGGGACACATGAAGAGTACTCCAGTTTATAGAGCCTTGCCTCTAAGGTAGGCCCCACATGGTTTGCCTCTTTTTTAACATAACGTGTCAAGTCGCAATTTGTTTGTTCACCCGTGGTAGACGATCCTCCCTCCATCTAGTGGACAACCAGTACACGTGTCAAATTACCACGTGGGCTGCCTTTTCATATAGAAATGAGCTCCACCGTGTACCCGCGCGGGTGTGGTTGGGAAAGAGACGGGAGTACGTGCGCCGTGCGTGCATCTCTTCTATTCATGCACGTCCCCCACCTACGTGGGTGTGTGTGAGAGATACAAACCTAGACAAATGGCTTGTGCGTTCGTGAGTGTTTTTTGTTTGGGGGGGGTGATTTCGTGAATGTATTTGTGGGAATATGTGTCGATGACATCTCAAACAAAATTTTGCATGCAATGTGTGTGAAATGGAGGCCTATCCATATCATATATAGAGGGTCGGGCGATCCACGAGAAGAGAGGGAGGGGTCATAGATATCGATAGAGTCGAAGAGAGGATCAAGTGGGTGGGTGAGAGATCGATGAAGAGAGCCATCGAAATTGTGTGTGTGTGTGTGCAAGTCAAAGATATAGGGCGACTGACCTAGCTACCGGAACGTCAGAGGGCACAGGTCAAGTTTGTGTGTGGCAGGGAGACATGACTAGAGCGCTCGATGTATCGGTGTGTGTGTGTGGGAGGGGGTGGGGGGAGGGGTAGGTAGAGGCCTAACTATAGAGGTAGAATGACTCGTATATGTGTTGAGAAGGAGAGACCCAGCTATGTCTTGAGGGAGATCGGTCGACATCCATACATAACTGAAGGACGGGAAATAGGATGGGACAGAGAGAGAGAGGAGAGGGAGGGAGGGAGGGAGAGGGGTAGAGTGTTGGATGGGTGATGGAGTTGCTTCTCAAAGATGGTGGGAGAGGCCTACTAGACAAACTGAGGGTGGAACTGCAATATCATCAATAAGAGTGGGGATGTGTTTCTGTGTGTGCCTGTGCGTGATAGATCTGTTGGGACACATCCATGGATGATGAAGGGGAACCATGTGTTTGGTAAGCAAACCTAACTAGATCGGTAGATCAATTGTTGTTTGTCGGAGGAAGGGAGAGACATAACTAATGAGGTAGATCGATCGACGCATGGGGAAAAAAAAGTTATAAGGACCTGGCTAGCTATATGTATAGCGGGAGATCGGTCGGTGTACGTCCATTTGTTAGAGGCAAATAAGGCCTGGCGAGACGGATAGACAGAGAGAATGGAGCTAGGAGATGGTGCGAGAGGCCCGGCTACTAGCTAGATAGGGGGAGGAGTGTGCGGTTGTGAGATCGATGAAAAGAGGGGCGAGAGTTTACACGTGTGTGGGACCGTATGAGAGACACGAGGCAAGGACACATAAAGGAGGAGATTGTAGGTGCGTGTGTATGTTGTAGGCAGACATCGCTGGAGAGGTTTATTGATCGGTGTGTGTCGGAAAGGAGTTGTGGGGACTGTGGGAAAACGACCTAAAGAAAAAAATGGATGTGCGCGATGGATAGAATGTTGAGGGAGGGGGAGGGCGAGGAGGGTGTGTGCATGCACGAGAGAAAGTTAGTGGTAGCTACAAAGGTTAGAGGATTGTGTGGGTGTAAGAGACTAATAAAGATCATAATTTGATATAAAAGTGGATTCATATAGTTGAATAGGAGATCATAGTGTTTTAAACATACGCATGCATGAATATAGCGGTGATACGCGTGTTGTGGTTTTGCACATGTTATACCATAATGTGATAATGCATGGAGTTTGCAACTCACAGCTAAATGTCGAACAATCTAAACCATATTATACATCGAACAATCTCACATTTTATTTGAATTTGTGATAATGTATGGCGTTTGCAGCTTACAACTAAATATCGAACAATCTAAACAATACTATATATCGAACATTCTCACATTTTATTTGAATTTGTGGTAATGTGTGGTGTTTGCAACTCACATCTAAATACTTGTAGGCATAGGGGGCGGGGCACCATACATAATGTGATAAACACATTATACATATGAGACATGGTTTAGTTTGTGAAGATCTAGCTAGAGCTTGAAATGTACTATGATTTGAAATCAACATAAAGTGGATTCAAAAAATCGAGTTCGAGTTCATATAGTACACATAGTTCATATGTAACTCGAGACTAATCATGTGGTGTGCTGTGAACATAATACACAAATGATGGTTTAACTTGACAATAACGACGATTGTAGATCTTATTAAAACAGAGAAACGAATTCAAATGCTTTGACTTCACAACAATCATTATTGTAGATCTTATTCAAATAGAGAAACGAATTCAAATTTAGTTCATATTGAAGCGATAGTATATACGTTTGGAATGCAATAAAACATTCATTTGAGTAAGGTTGCATGCATTATACACGTAGCGAAATATTTTAATTGAACATAACATGAATTCAAAGTTTTGAATGACATTTGTAGTGCGAATTGATTTGGTCCAGTACACGTTAGGCTTGTCCGGAAATTTCAACATACGCCTTGTTAGCCCGAAATATTTAAGATATATCTTTGTCTCGTTGTGCTCCGGCAACTCCCTCCATCTCAACCCGCGCCTTGCTATTCCAAAATTACAACGCGCACGAAAACTCCCACGTCCTGTGAAATCCCGTCACACAAAATGCCCGTGATACCCCTGAACCGAAAGAACCGCCTCAAATCGGTGGGGGTAGTTTTGTAACTTACCCTACTTTTCGGACAAGTGCGTCCCTAAGCCATGGTTCCCCACTCCCATCCCATCCGCCCACCCATTCATACACCGAGGCTGGCAAAACCCGTGAAGCCCCACACCCTCCTCCGTCCGCCACCCAGCCGGAGCCTCTTCCCCGACGACGTCGTCCACAGCAACACCTCGACATCCCTCATCCACCGTACCGGATGAGGATCCGTCGTCGATCTGGTCGTCCTGCTGGTTCAGCCACCCCGTCCTCCACCTCCAAGGAGCTGCCCCGACGTTCCCCTCGTCTTTCGCGCCACCTCTATTCCCACACCGCCGTCTTCACCTGCACCACCGGAAGAGCATCATCATCACCGTTTCCTCGAATGAAATTGCGGCCTAATCGGCGCCACCAAAGAGGTTGTACACTAATCGCCACATTTTCTTCTTGATTCGATCTCACGGTGCTGCCGGCGCTCGGCCCCGAGCCGGCACGACGCGGCTCCATCCACGGCGGTGTCGCCGGCCACTTCCTCCATGGCGTCGCTCCCTCGGCGGCGACGTCCACATCAGTAGGAGCTGCTGCTGCTTTAGCTCTCGCTCGCGCTGCTGCTCTGCTCTTGCTCTCGGTCCCCTGCCTGGTCTGCTCTTGCTCTTGCTCGCGCTGCTGCTCTCGCTCTTGCTATTGCTGGCGATGCTACTCCGACTTAGCTACACTTCAGTCGACTGAATCGACTTTTGGGTCAGTCGGTTTTCAGGGGGTGGGGGGCTCGCCGGAGTTAAGGAAGAACCAGCCACAGCGCGGAGGGGGCTCGCCGGAGAGGTGCCCCACTATCTATCTTAGGGTTCAGGGTGGGGCGGTGGTCGCCGACGGTGGTGGGGCGGTGGCGTGGGGATCGCCGGAGAAAAAGCTCGGGACGGGGGGGCCTACAGGGATGGTCGGGGCGGCGGCGGACCGGCGGTGGGGAGTGTTTTCGGGGCAGGCGGGGCGGCGCACCGCCAGCCGCGGGCGGCGGCGGGCGGTTGTTTGACCGGTGGTGGCTAGCGGCTCAGGGGGGGGGTTGAAGATGAACTACAGGCCCTTGATTTTGTATCCAACGGCTGCAAAATCAACTGAGCATAGATGAAAAGTCAGTCGACTGACGTGTAGCCTCACCTCTAGTGCATTCAGTTTCGATAGTAAAATTCAGTTTCGACAGCAAAATTCAGTTTCGACAGTTAAGTTCAGTTTCGACAGTTAAATTCAGTTTCGATAGTTAAGTTCAGAGATGAGCGGCTGATGTATACATCTAGCACTTTGTGGTTATGTATTTTACGTCATCTATTGGAGATGCTATTAGAATTCCACTCAGGTTAACGTTGTCTCTCTTGTCCTGCTTCAGCCTCGGCGTCGTACAACTCACCGGAGCTGCTCCAACGATGAAACCCTCCATCACAGCGGAGCAGTACCTCGGGCTCCATCTCCAGACGCCTAAGATCTTCTTCCCCTCCTCCGACAGCCAAGTCAGCCGGAGCATCCTCACCGGCCAACCCAATCATGCTGAGATCGACATGGCTTCGCCAAAGAGGTTGTACACTTCTTGTGGTTTGACTTAATCTCACCATGCTTCTTTGCATCCTGTGATCTTCCAATTCTTGTGAACCAAACACCCAGATTGGCAGAAATCCTGTGTTTCTAAATTCTCTGGTTTGCACGTGCATTCCTATCCTATTCCTGTCTATTTCCTATCTCTGCATTGTTAGAATCCTCAAATTCAAACGAGCCCTTACACAATTACTTCTGTTACAGATATGTGTCAAAGAAAACCTTGTGTGGTTTGTCCCGCTCCTGCGGTGTTGTGTTCCACCCCAGCTCAGCTGCTCCAACGACGGAAGGGTTCACCACAGCAGGGATCCGCTCTCCAGACTGTCTTTCGCTGCCTCAGATCTTCTTCCCCGCCGCCAGCAACCACGACAACTGCATTACCATCATCAACTGAGCAGATGACCTTGTGGACTACACGGGTACGCAAGAGAGGTCGCACTCTTCCGTGTCTGCTTACGTTATGCATTGCTTAATATGATGACATGCTACTTTATCGTCGTGTTCACCTATTAGACTCCGACTCAGGTCCAAACTTATGCTGAAACTTGAGTTTTTAAATGTTTGTGGGGTACATATTGGGGTAGCAATCAGTACTATCTGTCTACTATCTGGTTAATCTCGGGTGTCTACTATGAGTTTCATGTTGGGTGCAAACAAACATTAAAGGAGCCATTATCTGTATTTTTTAACTAAAGCTATTATCTGCCTGCTATCATTTGTTTTGGGTCTATCCACAGTTTGCTACCATCACTCTGGATTTGTGCATGCACTCCTTACATAATCTCACTATGTTTTATTCCTATGCATGTCAGTTATTGTACACAATGGAACTGAACATGTAGAGCAAAAGAGACGAGCCTTGCGTGGTAATAAAATTTCATGCAGACGTCGCTCCATGGTGGGTGCAAAGGCAGCCCCACCTCCACCCATTTCGGATCGTAATCAAGAGGAAGATAACTGTTCTGAGGGGGATTCAGAAGCAGAAGACAACTCCTATTTACCCCATGAGGTCTTCACTCTAACTTGGCATGCTGATGTTGGTAATATCATGCATATGGTGCCTTGCATTGCTTACTGTATACATCAAAGATGTCATCTGCTTAGTTTAGACATGCTTTGTGTCAATGCCATCTGTTTAGTTTCTTTATCGTATATGTGAATCATGCAATGCCATCTTGTTTAGCCAGACATCATATATGTGAATTTTGCAATGCCACCCTGGTTAGCCAGTCATCTTATATGTGAATTATATCATGACATCATTTTTATTACATGTTAAATTTGTCAACAATTTTAGTACATTCAATTACTCTTCCTGTGCATCAGCCATTCGGCATGGTCATGGAAAAATCTGGAGTGGAAACAAGGTCTTCAGAGCAGACAATGCTATCTGACGAAGCGCATGTCTTGCTGGTTACCGATAGCTCCTCAGAGGAGGATTCGGAGACAAATGACCAGTCATATTTCCCCCCCCGAGGTGCATGCCCTAACTTGGCAGGGTTATGTTGCTCATATCGTGCGTATGGTATCTTGCATTGCTATGTCATTTGCTTAGTTTAGACATGCTTTGTGTGAATGCCACCTGTTTAGTGTGTAATTACCATATATGTGAATTATGCAATGCCATCTTGTTGCAAGACATTATATATGTGAATTATGCAATGTTATCTTGTTGCAAGGCATTATGTATGTGAATTATGCAATGCCATGCTGTTTAGGCAAGCGTCATATATGTGAATTATATCATGCCGTCCTTTTTTTGTATTTCTCATTGCTTTTGTCGATAATGTTTGTATATTCAACTGCTCTTCCTGTGCATCAGCCATTTGAATTGGTGATGGAGAAATCTGGAGTGAAAACAAGGTCTTCAGAGCAGACAATGCTACCTGCTGAAGCAAATATCTTGTTGGTTACAGATAGCTCTTCAGAGGAGGATTCAGAGGCAGATGACCAGTCCTATTATCCCCCTGAGGTGTATGCTCAAACTTGGCAGGGTTATATTACTCATATCATGCATATGTTGTATTGCAATGCTTAGTTTTTACATCATATACACGATATTGAATGCCATCTCCTTAGTTGACACATCATATATGCGATTGCCCTCTGCTCACTTCCTTAGTATATAAATCATATATTTGAATTATATCATGCCATGATGTTTACATAGACAACATGTATCTGAATTATGGCATGCCAACCCATTTTCTAAAGACATAATATAGTTATATCATCTCATCCTGTTCACATAGTCATCATATTTTGAATTATGTCATTCTATCCGTGAATTATATAATGCCATCATGTTTTCATCGACGGCATGTTTGTGATTTGTGGCATGCCAACCACTTTAATAGACACATCGTATAGTTATATCATGTCATCCTATTTACATAGTCATCATATTTTGAAGTATGTCATCCTATCCTGTTTAGTTAGCCATCATACATGTGAAATTGTGTCATGCTATCCTGTTTAATTAGCCATCATATATTTGAAATTATGTCCTGCTATTCTGTTTGTTAGACAAATAAATGTGAATTATTTCATGCCCTGTTTTCTTCCCTACTATCCATTGCACCTGTCTATCTTACAATGTCTGTACATTCAATTACTTTTCTTGTTTATCAGCCATTTCAATTGGAGGGGGTGATGGCAGTATCTGTGGGAGTAAAAACATGGTCTTCAGAAAAGATCGTGCTACCTGTCGATTGAGATAGAACCACGATTGTACTTGCCCAAGAACCAGCCCCACCACACATAACCCAGACTCACGCAGATTGTACCCCTACCCAGTTGGACAGAGAACCAGCTACACCCCTTCTAACTCCAACCCCAGCAGATAGTAACCCAGTTCCCATTGACACAACACCGTCTCCACCATAGAGCACCCAAACACGAGCAGTTAGTAAGGCAACTGTAGTGCCCAAAGCACGAGGACCACCACTCCGAACCCCAAGTCAACGCTTAAAGCAGAAGAAGAATTGTTCTCAAGTCAGGTTCCGTAGCTATGGTTCATACTACTTTGCTCTTGCATCACTGTATTTACTCATACCAACTAATTGCAAATTTGAAGGATGCAATTGAAACTCCAATGGCGCAACAGGTATGTTTTAAACCTATTTCTTTAACGTGTTTGCTGTTGTAACTTGCTCTATGTTGATTTCAGTTTCAATTGAATAAACAGTCATGTTCTCATGCCATGCACATTATAAGTGTTGTTATTGCTGTGTAGTTTCCCACACTTATATTCTGTCTATGCTGCTTTGTCTTAAATAGATATGATTTGAACTGTATCTTGATTTGGCAACATAAACTAGAATGATATAGACCATACAGTGACTATACTACATAGATATATGTTTGTTTCATGCTGTTATCCTGTCCACCTTACTACTTAACTGGTTTACCAAAATGAGTTTCATATACTACATTGTAAACCTGTGATGTGTTTGTTTGTTTCTCCTTTAGAACGCGGATAATATATTGGAGAAGAGTACCCCGTTATGCAATGGTAAAGGAAGTAATGCAGATCAGGTTCAAGATAGTGAGACATACCTGTTGTTCTCCAAGAAAGCTGATAAAAACTATATTGAAGACACTGAGACAACCCCAAAGTCCTGTCTTGATGTAGTGTTCAAGTTACTGGCTACTACTGCTGGCACCAGCTCTTCGAACTCGCTGCCTGAATCAATTCGGCTTCTTGAGTCTCAACTTCAAGTTGAAAGACATCGATCAGATGTTATGCGATGGGAAGCCGAAGGACTGAGGAAGTCCCTGCAGAATTCAGATGCATACTTTCTGGTGCAACAACAAGTGCTGCAGGATTTAAGCACCAAACAAGAGAAAGTTAATAAGCTTGCTAAGCATCTTGCCAGCATTATGGGTACCCCGGATATTGTTTCTTGAGCTCTTCTGAAGTGGTTTCAGTTCTGGACTTGTTTTGCTGCGGTGTTTATATGCTGCTTTGTTCCCTATATTTGCACTTGTGGCGGACTTTGATGCCTAGTGGATGTAATATGTGTAATACCTGTGATAGCCTATCGTAAGTTGCTTGCTTATTTATTTCCGTTGTCTTGTTTATTTGTTTTCTTGTAGTCAGTGCAGTTCTTTTTCCGCGGTTTGCTAGTGGTCGCAATAACCTGTTTTTTAAAACTAGGCCACATTAACAATGGGCTACATATTTACTGTAGTTAACATGGGCCTCCTACGCGCCGTAGAAACAATGGGCCTTCTAAGGGCCATAGAAACAATGGGCCTTCTACGGGGCGTAGACACAATGGGCCTTCTACGGGCCATATCATCAATGGCCCTTCTACGGGCCGTATGATCGGTTGGCCAAACATGGGCCAATAACAGACCACATTATGGCCGTAAATGGGCTAGAGTTGAAATCGACCGTTCATGGGCCGACCATAATGAGCTGCCGTTAATAGGCTGTATTTGATGACGCTATGAAAACCGCCCAACATATTAACGGACCACAAACGGGCCGACTGTAACCATGGGTTGTATTTGGCCCACAAGTAGAAAATGACAGTAACGGGCCGAAAGTAAACGAATGCTGGAAATGAGCCCAAGAATAAAGGTATAATTAGATTTATGCCCCTAGTTGTGTCCCACTCGGCTGTTTTACCCCTAATTTCCAAAAGTCACCGCTTCTGTCCAAGTCACTTCGCTCCTCTTATGCTTTTGCCCTTTGACTGTTTGACCGTTAGTTTGAAAACTTCATAACTAATTCATACTAAATCAAAAAATGCAAATAAGATACCAAAATGTTCGGACAAACATCACCAATATGTCAGTGTCATTTGCATTCATGAAAAAAGTGTTTGAAAGTGCCCATCCGAGTTTTAGCTCTTATGCTACCACCATGAATAGTAAAATCTAAAAAAATTCAAAAAATTAAAAAACAAATTTGGTGGCAAAGAATGACAAATGTTTTAAGTGCTTGCCAAGTTTCATCAGGGAATGACATTCGTGGGTGCCCCGGCAAAAAAAAACAATCAGCACTCCAAAATAGATTATTTTTTTGCCACGACTTCCATGAATGTCGTTCCCTGATGAAACTTGGCAAGCACTTAGAACATTTGTCGTTCTTTGCCACCATATTTTTTCTGAATTTTTTTGAATTTTTTTATATTTTACTATTCATGGTGGTATCAAAAGAGCTAAAACTCGGATGTGCACTTTCCAACACTTTTTTCATGAATGCAAATGACACTGACATATAGGTGATGTTTTTTTGAACATTTTGGTATCTTATTTGCATTTTTCTGATTTAGTATGAATTAGTTATGAATTTTTCAAACTGACGGTCAAACGGTCAAAGGGCAAAAGCATAAGAGGAGCAAAGTGACTTGGACAGAACCGGTGACTTTTGGAAATTAGGGGTAAAACAGACGAGTGGGACACAACTAGGGGCATAAATCTAATTATCCCAAGAATAAATGGGCCCTGAGAAGGCCGAAAGATAACATGGGCTGGAAACGGCCCAATGGAATAATGGGCCGTTAATGGGTATAAAGTGATACACTGTTCATTACGGGCCAGTTTTACCACGGGCCGTTAATGGGCCGAGGGTTACTAAGGGCCTCATATGGGCCAAAAGACGTCATGGGCCATACATGGGCCGGAAGTTAAAACGGGCCAGAATTATATTTGACGGCCCAGATGACGCTACTGGGCCTAATTCGGATAGGCCGTAAACGGGCCCTGGGTTAGCGGGCTGTAAATGGGCTATATGCGAACATGCCGTTAACAGGCTTGCCGTGGGCCTGCCCGCCACCTTTTGACCAAGTCAAATGGGCCGGCCTTTTCACAGGAATGGGCCTCTGTTGGGTCATGCCATGTGTCGACGTATCATAGGCGCTTTGGGTCCAATGAGTGGATGACATCTGTCCCAACGGTGAGCCGACACGTGTTTCCTCCAGCCAATGATGATTTTACACGTGGAAAATCCCCATTGGTCGGGGCTGTTAACGGGTTATCGGGTCCAAAACCGGACCCGATAGCTTAAAGGTGTTCCATTATGGTGGATGCCACATGTCGGTCACCCTTGACGAAAGCACTTCTGTGACGCGCGATTTATCTCATGGAAGTGGACACTTCCGTGATGATAATTTTGGTAATGTCATGGAACACTTCTACGACAGCACAGGTATGACTATCTTGATTCTGTCATAAATTTGTCATGGATGTACATGCATGACAGAAAACATGACCTACTGTGACAAACACGTATCATCACGGAAGTGTTTTTTTTGTAGTGCAACTGGAAGATCAACTCCTAGCTGAGTCAAGTGGTTATGATACCCAGACATTTTGAGTATGTGTTCATTGACAGAACTGTTCTCCTCCATCTTGCAGCTATAGAACTTGTTGGAGACTTCATATCTCCCAACCCGGGCATTTGCTTGAAATATTAACTTCAACTCTTGGAACATCTCATATGCTCCATGACGTTCAAAACGTCTTTGAAGTCCCCATTCTAAGTCGTAAAGCATGGCACACTGAACTATAGAGTAGTCATCATTCCACGTTTGCCAGGCGTACATAACGTCCAGATTGGCGGGAGCGGGTGGGTCACCTAGCGGTGCATTCTTCTGTGCAGCAATGAGGATAATGCTCAAGTTACAAACCCAGTCCGTGTAATTGCTACCATCATCTTTCAACTTAGCTTTCTCTAGGAACGCATTAAAATTAAGGGGAACGGTAGCTCGGGCCATTGATCTACAACATAGATATGCAAAACTATTAAGACTAAGTTCATGATAAATTAAGTTCAATTAATCAAATTACTAATGAACTCCCGCTTAAATAAACATCCCTCAAGTTATCTAAGTGATACATGATCCAAATCAACTAACCCATGTCCGATCATCACGTGAGATGGGGTAGTCATCAATGGTGAACATCAATATGTTGATCGTATCTACTATATGACTTACGTTCGACCTTTCGGTCTCCAGTATTCCACGACCATGTCCGTACATGCTAGGCTCATCAGTTTAACCCAAGTATTCTGCATGTGCAAAACTGTCTTACACCCGCTGTATGTGAATGTAGAGTCTATCACACCCGATCATCACGAGGTGCTTCGAAACGACGAACTTTGGCAATGGTACATACTCGGGGAGAACACTTTTATCTTGAAATTTAGTGAAGGGGTCATCTTATAATGCTACCGCCATTCTAAGCAAAATAAGATGCATAAAGGATAAACATCACATGCAATCAAAATATGTGACATGATATGGCCATCATCATCTTGTGCTTTGGTTCTCCATCTCCAAAGCATCGTCATGATCTCCATCGTCACCGGCTCAACACCTTGACCTCCATCGTTGCGTCGGGGTCGTCTCGCCAACTATTGCTTCTACAACTATTGCTAACGCATAGCGATAAAGTAAAGCAATTACATGGCGCTTGCATTTCATACAATAAAGAGACAACCCTAAGGCTCCTGCCAGTTGTCGATATTACAACACATGATCATGTCATACATCAACATATATCACATCATATCTTGACCATATCACATCACAACATGCCCTACAAAAACAAGTTAGACGTCCTCTACTTTGTTGTTGCAAGTTTTACGTGGCAGCTACGGGCTTCTAGCAAGAACCATTCTTACCTACGCAAAAACCACAACGATGATTCATCAAGTTTGCTAGTTAAACCTTCTTCAAGGACCGACCATAGTCAAATTAGATTCGACTAAAGTAGGAGAAATAGACACCCGCGAGCCACCTTTATGCAAAAGAAGTTGCATGTCTGTCGGTGGATCCGGTCTCATGTACGTTGACATGGAAGGTTGGTCCGGGCCGCTTCGTCCCACAATACCGCCGAATCAAAATAAGACATTGGTGGTAAGCAGTATGACTATCACCGCCCACAACGCTTTGTGTTCTACTCGTGCATATCATCTACGCATAGACCTGGCTCGGATGCCACTGTTGGGGAACGTTGCATGGAAAACAAAAAAATTCTACCCACACGCAAGATCTATCCATGGAGATGCATAGCAACAAAGGGGAGAGTGTGTCTACGTACCCTCGTAGACCGTAAGCGGAAGCGTTTAGTAACGCGGTTGATGTGATCAAGCACCGAACGTACGACACCTTCGCGTTCAGCACACATTCAGCTCGGTGACGTCCTCGCCTTCTTGATCCAGCAAGACGGCGAAGTAGTGGATGAGTTCCGGTAGCACGACGGTGTGGTGACGGTGGTGGTGATGTTATTTCCGCAGGGCTTCGCCTGAGCACTACGAATATATGACCGAGGGACAAAACTATGGAGTAGGGGCGCCGCACACGGCTAAGAGATTGTCATGGCTTATGTGTGGCGCCCGTACCACATATATATAGGTGGGGGGAGGGAGGAGCAGCCAAGGAGGCGCCTCAAGTGGGGTCGAGTCCCACTTGGGGTCCTGCCCCTAGCCGCGCCCCTGGCCTTTCTAGGCGCACGGGGAAAGGCATGGGAGGGTGGCGCCCCCTGATAACCCACAAGTATAGGGGATCGCAACAGCTTTTGAGGGTAGAGTATTCAACCTTAATTTATTGATTCGACACAAGGGGAGCCAAAGAATATTCTCAAGTATTAGCAGTTGAGTTGTCAATTCAACCACACCTGGATAGCTTAATATCTGCAGCAAAGTATTTAGTAGCAAAGTAGTATGGAAGTAACGATAACGGTGACAAAGGTAACAGTAGTAGTTTTGTAGTAATTGTAATAGTGGCAACGGTAAAGTAACTAAGCAAAGATCAATATGTGAAAAGCTCGTAGGCATTGGATCAGTGATGGAGAATTATGTCGGATGCGATTCCTCATGCAATAGTTATAACATAGGGTGACACAGAACTAGCTCCAGTTCATCAATGTAATGTAATACGTGCTTATGGAAAAGAACTTGCATGACATCTTTTGTCCTACCCTCCCGTGGCAGCGGGGTCCTCTCGGAAACTAAGGGATATTAAGGCCTCCTTTTAATAGAGTACCGGACCAAAGGATTAACACTTAGTGAATACATGAACTCCTCAAACTACGGTCATCACCGGTAAGTATCCTAATTATTGTCACTTCGGGGTTAACGGATCATAACACATAATAGGTGACTATAGACTTGCAAGATAGGATCAAGAACTCACATATATTCATGAAAACATAATAGGTTCAGATATGAAATCATGGCACTCGGGCCCTAGTGACAAGCATTAAGCATAGCAAAGTTGTAGCAACATCAATCTCAGAACACATTGGATACTAGGGATCAAACCCTAACAAAACTAACTCGATTACATGGTAAATCTCATCCAACCCATCACCGTCCAGCAAGCCTACGATGGAATTACTCACGCACGGCGGTGAGCATCATGAAATTGATGATGGAGGAAGGTTGATGATGACGATGGCGACGGATTCCC
This sequence comes from Triticum aestivum, assembly GCF_018294505.1. Taxonomy (NCBI): domain Eukaryota; kingdom Viridiplantae; phylum Streptophyta; class Magnoliopsida; order Poales; family Poaceae; genus Triticum; species Triticum aestivum. The sequence continues at coordinate 252,535,134 of NC_057808.1, read as the reverse complement.
CTCTCCGGAGCCCCGAACGGACTCCAGATCAGCCCTCCCGAGAGAGATTAGGGCTTGGTGGCGGCTTTGTATCGTAAAACGTGATGAATCCTTCTCTCTGATTTTTTCTCCCCGAACATGAATATATAGAGTTGGAGTTGAGGTCGGTGGAGCACCAGGGGGCCCACGAGGCAGGGGGGCGCGCCCAGGGGGTAGGCACGCCCCCACCCTCGTGGACAGGGTGTGGGCCCCATGGACTTGATTCTTTCGCCAGTATTTTTATTAATTCCAAAACTATTCCCCGTGAAGTTTTAGGTCATTCCGATAACTTTTATTTCTGCACAAAAATAACACCATGGCAATTCTGCTGAAAACAGCGTCAGTCCGGGTTAGTTCCATTCAAATCATGCAAGTTAGAGTTCAAAACAAGGGCAAACGTGTTTGGAAAAGTAGATACGATGGAGACGTATTAACTCCCCCAAGCTTAAAGCTTTGCTTGTCCTCAAGCAATTCAGTTGACAAACTGAAAGTAATAAAAAAAACTTTTACAAACTCTGTTTGCTCTTGTTGTTGTAAATATGTAAAGCCAGCATTCAAGTTTTCAGCAAAGATTATGAACTAACCATATTCACAATAACACTTAGGTCTCATGTTTACTCATGTCAATGGCATAATCAACTAGCAAGCAATAATAATAAATCTCGGATGACAACACTTTCTCAAAACAATCAGAATATGATATAACAAGATGGTATCTCGCTAGCCCTTTCTGAGACCGCAAAACATAAATGTAGAGCACCTATGAAGATCAAGGACTGACTAAACATTGTAATTCATGGTAAAAGAGATCCAGTCATAGTCATTCTCAATATAAATTAATAGTAACGGATGCAAATGACAACGGTGCTCTCCAGCTGGTGCTTTTTAATAAGAGGATGATGACTCAGCATAAAAGTAAATAGATAGGCCCTTCGCAGAGGGAAGCAGGGATTTGTAGAGGTGCCAGAGCTCGATTTTGAAATAGAGATAAATAATATTTTGAGCGGCATACTTTCATTGTCAACATAACAACCGAGAGATCTCGATATCTTCCATGCTACACACATTATAGGCGGTTCCCAAACAGAATGGTAAAGTTTATACTCCCCCACCCCCAACAAGCATCAATCCATGGCTGGCCCGAAGCAACGGGTGCCTCCAACTAACAACAGTCCTGGGGGAGTTTTGTTTGCAATTATTTTGATTTGATTTAAGCATGGGACTGGGCATCCCGGTGACCAGCCATTTTCTCGTGAGTGAGGAGCGGAGTCCACTCCTCTTGAGAATAACCCGCCTAGCATGGAAGATACAGACAACCCTAGTTGATACATGAGCTATTCGAGCATGCAAAATAGAATTTCATTTGAAGGTTTAGAGTTTGGCACATACAAATTTACTTGGAACGGCAGGTAGATACCGCATATAGGAAGGTATGGTGGACTCATATGGAATAACTTTGGGGTTTATGGAAGTGGATGCACAAGCAGTATTCCCACTTAGTACAAGTGAAGGCTAGAAAAAGACTGGGAAGCGACCAACTAGAGAGCGACAACAGTCATGAACATGCATTAAAATTAATAAACATTGAGTGCAAGCATGAGTAGGATATAATCCACCATGAACATAAATATCGTGGAGACTATGTTGATTTTGTTTCAAGTACATGTGTGAACATGTGCCAAGTCAAGTCACTCTTATCATTCAAAGGAGGATACCACCCTATCATACCACATCACAACCATTTTAATAGCATGTTGGCACGCAAGGTAAACCATTATAAACTCCTAGCAAATTAAGCATGGCATAAGCAACTATAATCTCTAATTGTCATTGCAAACATGTTTCATTCATAATAGGCTGAATTAGGAATGATGAACTAATCATATTTACAAAAACAAGAGAGGTCAAGTTCATACCAGCTTCTCTCGTCTCAATCAGTCCATCATATATCGTCATTATTGCCTTTCACTTGCACGACCGAACGGTGTGGATAATAACAATAGTGCACATGCATTGGACTAAGCTGGAATCTACAAGCATTCAATACAAGGGAGAAGACAAGGTAATATGGGCTCTTTGTTAAATCAACAATAATGCATATAAGAGCCACTTCAACATTTTCATTATGGTCTTCTCCTCTTGACCCCCAAAGAAAAGAAATAAAACTATTTACACGGGAAAGCTCCCAACAAGCAAAAGAAGAACGAGAAATCTTTTTGGGTTTTCTTTTAATTACTACTACTATAGGCATGGAAAGTAAACTAGTTAAAAGCTACAACTAATTTTATTTTTTTTCTTAAGGTTTTTCAAACACACAAGAAGAAAGCGAGAAAACAAAATAAACTAGCATGGATAGTACAATGAAAAAGTATGAGCACCGACAACTGGAATGAGTGTGTGAACATGAATGTAATGTCGGTGAGAAATACGTACTCCCCCAAGCTTAGGCTTTTGGCCTAAGTTGGTCTATGCCCATGGATCAAAGTTGTAGCTGGGGTCGTACTGAGATGCAGCAGCTATCGCCTCATGAGCTGCAGCTTGGAGGCGAGCTGCCTCTGTCCTCCTCTCATACTCGTTCGCCTCTTCCCTGGTTATAATATATCTCCTTTTTGCCTGAAAGTCAAAGAAACCAGGAGCAGGGAGAGCAACATGGACAGTGCGACGTCTGTCAAAGATTAGTCGATACTGGAGAGATTGTTCATTCCTCTCAACAAACTGATGGCGAACCATAGCATTATAATCTAAATAAGCAGGAGGCAATTCCATATCATTTTCCTGTATGGGTATCTCAAGAAAATTAGCCACACGGGTTGCATAAATTACACCAAACAAGTCTCCACTTAAACTATTAAGATGCAACCTTCGTGCAACAATGGCCCCCAAGTTATATTTTTTATCTCCTAATACAGCACTATTGAGAACACTAAGATCCGGGACACACATGTGACATGCCTCGTCCTTACCGTTAATACATCTACCTATAAAGAGAGCAAAATAATGTATAGCAAGAAAATGAATGCTCCCTATGGTAGCTTGTGTTATTTCTCTAGATTCCCCCACAGTGATACTAGCAAGAAAATCTTTAAACTCAAATTTGCGAGGATCACTAGCACTACCCCATTGCGGGAGTTTACAAGATGTATTAAAATCTTCTAAGTCCATGGTATAGGATTTATCATAAAGATCAAATAGGACAGTGTGAGAATTGCGCGAGGATGAAAATTTGAACGTTCTCACAAAGGAATCAGTTAGGTAATAATACTTAGGGCACTTATCTAGCATGAAGCCCTCGAGTTCAGCATTACGCACATATGCCTCAAATTCCTCCTTAATTCCTGCTTGGACCATAAAATTTTCTGACGGCCATTCACAAGGCCGCACTTGAGCTTCTCTTGGTAGTTCATAGTCCAGCTCACGTATTGCGGGCCTGGGTCCTTGCTTCCTTGAAGAACCACCTTGGTATATTTTCCTAAACATATTTCTTCCTCTGAAAAAATTCTGAAATTTTTAGTAACTCAAAATAAAAGTGAACCAAACTCAACAAGATTGATAGCAACTACTCCCACAAGTGCCTAGAGACTATATCATGCATTAGAACTACTTGGGACCAAATAAATTTGACATGCAAGCTCAAGAACAAGGTCACCTCAGCAGCAAAAATTTGCAATAAATAAAGCACTAGAACAAAAACTAATTGGACCATTGGAAGAGTCACATACCAAAGAACAATCCCCCAAAGCAGTCTTGTGAGTGGAGCTTGAGCAAGGAGATCGAAAATGGCAGCAAGATGAGCTAGAACTCGTGCTTGAGATGTTTGGTGATTTTTTCTGGATGAAGAAGGAGTGTGTGGGTGCTGGAATAAGTGGAGGGGGGCCACCAGGGGCCCACAAGGCAGGGGCGCGCCTAGGGGGGTGGGCGCGCCCTGCACCCTCGTGGCCAGGTGCTGGCTCCCCCTGATGTGTTCTTAGTGCCAAATATTCTTGAATATTCTAGAAAAAATCATATTTCATTTTCGGGACATTTGGAGAACTTTTATTTTCGGGGTATTTTTTATTGCATGGATAATTCAGAAAACAAACAGAAAATACTATTTTTGCTTTGTTTATTCTAAATAACAGAAAGTAAAAGGAGGGTACAAAAGGTTGTGCTTTCTAACTTCATCCATCTCATGTTCATCAAAAGGAATCCACTAACAAGGTTGATCAAGTCTTGTTAACAAACTCTTTTCAAATAACATGGAGCCGGAGAAATTTCGAATAACACTAGGTTACCTCAACGGGGATATGCACATCCCCAACAATAAGAATATCATATTTCTTCTTGACAGTAGGAAGAGGAAATTCAAAACCTCCAATAGTAATTGTTGGAAATTTTCTAATAGAATTGATACTGTGGACTTGAGGTTGTTTCTACGGAAAGTGTACCGTATGCTCATTACCATTAACATGAAAAGTGGCATTGCCTTTGTTGCAATCAATAACAGCCCCTGCAATATTCAAAAAGGGTCTACCAAGGATAATCGACATACTATCGTCCTCGGGAATATCAAGAATAACAAAGTCCGTTAAAATAGTAATGTTTGCAACCACAACAGGCACATCCTCACAGACACCGATAGGTATAGCAGTTGATTTATCGGCCATTTGCAAAGATATTTCAGTAGGTGTCAACTTATTCAAATCAAGTCTACGATATAAAGAGAGAGGCATAACACTAACATTGGCTCCAAGATCACATAAAGCAGTTTTAACATAGTTTCTTTTAATGGAGCATGGTATAGTTGGTACTCCTGGATCTCCTAGTTTCTTAGGCATTCCACCTTTAAAAGTATAATTAGCAAGCATGGTGGAAATTTCAGCTTCCGGTATCTTTCTTTTATTTGTAACAATATCTTTCATATACTTAGCATAAGGATTCATTTTCAGCATATCAGTCAAACGCATACGCAAAAAGATAGGTCTAATCATTTCAGCAAAGCGCTCAAAATCCTCATCATCCTTTCTCTTGGATGGTTTAGGAGGAAAAGGCATGGGTTTCTAAACCCATGGTTCTCTTTCTTTACTGTGCTTCCTAGCAACAAAGTCTCTCTTATCATAACGTTGATTCTTTGATTGTGGGTTATCAAGATCAACATCAGGTTCAATCTCTACATCATTGTTATTGCTAGGTTGAGCATCATCATGAACATTATCATTAAGGTTATCACTAGGTTCATGTTCATTACCATATTGTGTTTCAGCATCAGAAATAGAAATATCATTGGGATTCTTAGGTGTGTCTACAACAGGTTCACTAGAAGCATGCAAAGTCCTATCATTTTTATTTTTCTTCTTTTTAGAAGGACTAGGTGCATCAACATTAGTTCTCTGAGAATCCTGCTTAATTCTCTTAGGGTGGCCCTCAGGATACAAAGGTTCCTGAGTCATTTTACCCCCTCTAGTCATAACTCTAACATCATTATAATTTTTCTTATTATTTAATTCATTGAGAAAATCATTTTGAGCTTTAAGAACTTGTTCTATTTGAGTGGTAACCATAGAAGCATGTTTACTAATGAGTTTAAGTTCACCTTTAACTCTAGACATATAATCACTCAAGTGTTCAATCATATAAACATTACGTTTCAATTGTCTACCAACATAAGCATTGAAGTTTTCTTGTTTAACATTAAAATTATCAAACTCATCTAAGCATTGGCTAGCAGACTTATAACGCAGAATATCACCTTCATCAAATCTATAGAGAGAATTTACCTTTACTACCTATGTCGGGTTATCAAGACCATGTATTTCTTCAATAGGTGGTAAATTCTTAACAGCTTCAGCTTTAATACCCTTTTCTTTCATATATTTCTTTGCCTCTTGCATATCTTCAGGACTGAGAAATAGAATACCCCTTTTCTTCGGAGTTGGCTTAGGAGTTGGTTCAGGAAGTGTCCAATTATTTTCATTAGTCAACATATTATTCAATAGCAATTCAGCTTGATCAACTGTTCTTTCCCTAAAAACACAACCAACACAACTATCTAGGTGGTCCCTAGAAGCATCGATTAGTCCATTATAAAAGATATCAAGTATTTCATTTTTCTTGAGAGGATGATCAGGCAAAGCATTAAGTAATTGGAGAAGCCTCCCCCAAGCTTGTGGGAGACTCTCTTCTTCAATTTGCACAAAATTATATATTTCCCTTAAATCAGCTTGTTTCTTATGAGCGGGGAAATATTTAGCAGAGAAGTAATAAATCATATCCTGGGGACTACGCACACAACCAGGATCAAGAGAATTAAACCATATTTTAGCATCACCCTTTAATGAGAACAAAAATAATTTAAGGATATAGTAGTAACGAGTTTTCTCATCATTAGTGAATAGGGTGGCTATATCATTTAATTTAGTAAGATGTGCCACAACAGTTTCAGATTCATAGCCATAAAAAGGATCTAATTTAACCAAAGTAATTATCTTAGGATCAACAGAGAAATCATAATCCTTATCGGAAATACAGCAGGGTCATATTTCATTCTAGCATTCAAAGATTTTTCTTTCAGCTTAGCTAACAGTTTCTTAAGATCATATCTATCATTGCAAGCAAGAAAGTCTCTAGCAGTTTCTTCATCCATAACATAACCCTCAGGCACAACAGGCATTTCATATCTAGGGGGAGAATCTTCATCATAACTTTCATCAATATTATCAGTTTCAATAATTTCATTCTCTCTAGCCCTAGCAAGTTGTTCATCAAGAAATTCACCTAGTGGAACAGTAGTATCAAGCATAGAAGTAGTTTCATCATAAGCATCATGCATAGCAGAAGTGGCATCACCAATAACATGCGACATATCAGAATTAATAGCAGAAGCAGGTTTAGGTGTCGCAAGCTTACTCAAAATAGAAGGTGAATCAAGTGTAGAGCTAGATGGCAGTTCCTTACCTCCCCTCGTAGTTGAGGGAAAAATCTTAGTTCTTTCGTCTTTCAAGTTCCTCTTAGTGACCAGTAGATATAAATCCCAAGTGACACAAAGATAGAGCTATGCTCCCCGGCAACGGCGCCATAAAATAGTCTTGATAACCCACAAGTATAGGGGATCACAACAGTTTTCGAGGGTAGAGTATTCAACCCAAATTTATTGATCGACACAAGGGGAGCCAAAGAATATTCTCGAGTATTAGCAGTTGAGTTGTCAATTCAACCACACCTGGATAACTTAATATCTGCAGCAAAGTATTTAGTAGCAAAGTAGTATGGAAGTAACGGTAACGGTGACAAAGGTAACAGTAGTAGTTTTGTAGTAATTGTAATAGTGGCAACGGTAAAGTAACTAAGCAAAGATCAATATGTGAAAAGCTCGTAGGCATTGGATCGGTGATGGAGAATTATGTCGGATGCGATTCCTCATGCAATAGTTATAACATAGGGTGACACAGAACTAGCTCCAGTTCATCAATGTAATGTAGGCATGTATTCCGAATATAGTCATACGTGCTTATGGAAAAGAACTTGCATGACATCTTTTGTCCTACCCTCCCGTGGCAGCGGGGTCCTATTGGAAAGAGATATTAAGGCCTCCTTTTAATAGAGTACTGGACCAAAGCATTAACACTTAGTGAATACATGAACTCCTCAAACTACGGTCATCACCGGTAAGTATCCCGATTATTGTCACTTCGGGGTTAACGGATCATAACACATAATAGGTGACTATAGACTTGCAAGATAGGATCAAGAACTCACATATATTCATGAAAACATAATAGGTTCAGATCTGAAATCATGGCACTCAGGCCCTAGTGACAAGCATTAAGCATAGCAAAGTCGTAGCAACATCAATCTCAGAACGTAGTGGATACTAGGGGTCAAACCCTAACAAAACTAACTCGATTAAATGGTAAATCTCATCCAACCCATCACCGTCCAGCAAGCATATGATGTAATTACTCACGCACGGCGGTGAGCATCATGAAATTGGTGATGGAGGAAGGTTGATGATGACGATGGTGACGGATTCCCCTCTCCGGAGTCCCGAACGGACTCCAGATCAGCCCTCCCAAGAGAGATTAGGGCTTGGCGGCGGCTCCGTATCGTAAAACATGATGAATCCTTCTCTCTTATTTTTTTTCTCCCCGAACATGAATATATAGATTTGGAGTTGAGGTCGGTGGAGCACCAGGGGGCCCACGAGGCAGGGGGCGCGCCCAAGGGGGTAGGCGCCCCCACCCTTGTGGACAGGGTGTGGGCCCCCTGGCCTTGATTCTTTCGCCAGTATTTTTTATTAATTCCAAAAATATTCTCCGTGAAGTTTCAGGTCATTCTGAGAACTTTTATTTCTACACAAAAATAACACCATGGCAATTCTGCTGAAAATAGCGTCAGTCTGGGTTAGTTCCATTCAAATCATGCAAGTTAGAGTCCAAAAGAAGGGCAAAAGTGCTTGGAAAAGTAGATACGATGAAGACGTATCACCCCCTTCCTTCCCTAGGGCCGGCGGCCAGTGAGAGGGGCGCGCCAACCCCCTTGTGGGCTGGTGTGTCTCTCCCCTTGGCCCATTAGGCCCATATACCTCCCGAGGTGTCCGGAACCCCATCCGGTGACCCGATGACTACTCGGTGCACTCCGAAACTCTTCCGGTGTCCAAATATCATCGTCCTATATATCAATCTTTACCTCCGGACCATTCCGGAGCTCCTCGTCATGTCCATGATCTCATCCGGGACTCCGAACAATATTCGGTCACCAAATCATATAACTCATATAATACTATATCGTCAATGAACGTTAAGCGTGCGGACCCTACGGGTTTGAGAACTATGTAGACAGGATCAAGACACCTCTCCGGTCAATAACCAATAGCGGAACCTGGATGCCCATATTGGTTCCTACATATTCTATGAAGATCTTTATCGGTTGAATCGTTATGACAACACACATAATTCCCTTTGTCTGTCGGTATGTTACTTGCCCGAGATTTGATTGTCGGTATCTTCATACCTAGTTCAATCTCGTTACTGGCAAGTCTCTTTACTCATTCCGTAATACATCATCTCGTAACTAACTCCTTAGGTATTTGCTTTCAACCTTATTATGATGTGTATTACCGAGAGGACCCAGAGATACCTCTCCGATACTCGGAGTGACAAATCCCAATCTCGATCGATGCCAACTGAACAAACACCTTCGGAGATACATGTAGAGCATCTTTATGATCACCCAGTTACGTTGTGACATTTTATAGCACACAAGATATTCCTCCGGTATTCGGGAGTTGCATGATCTCATGGTCGAAGGAACATGTATTTGACATTCAAGAAAGCAGTAGCAATAAACTGAACGATCATATGCTAAGCTAACCGATGGGTCTTGTCCATCACATCATTCTCCTAATGATGTGATCTCATTATCAAATGACAACACATGTCTATGGTTAGGAAACCTTACCATCTTTGATCAACGAGCTAGTCTAGTAGAGGCTTACTAGGGACACAACATTTGTTTATGTACTCACACATGTATTTAAGTTTCCAATCAATACAATTCTAGCATGAATAATAAACTTTTATCGTGAATAAGGAAATATAAAATAACAACTTTATTATTGCCTCTAGGGCATATTTCCTTCACTTAGAGTAGTGATTTGTGCTACTTCTTGAGCTTGCGTTGGTTTTTCCCTTGAAGAGTAAAGGGTGATGCAATAAAGTAGAGATAATTATTTCCTTCAGTTTTAGAACCAAGCTATCGAACCAGTAGGAGGTACAACCAAGTCTCCAATCTACGCACCTGCACAAACAATCAAACACTTGCAGCCAACACGATAAAGTGGTTGTCAATCCCTTCACGGTCACTTGCAAGGATGAGATCTGATAGAGATGGATATAAAAGATTACTAAAACGTAAAACAAAGTAAAAGTAAATAAAACTCGACGAGGTATTTTTGGGTTTTTTGTTTATAGATCTAAAAATATGTAATGGAAAATAGACCCGGGGGCCATAGGTTTCACTAGAGGCTTCTCTCTTGAAGAAAGCACATGGTGGGTAAACGGATTACTGTTGAGTGACACGTCTCCAAGGTATCTATAATTTTTGATTGTTCCATGCTATTATATTATCTGTTTTGGATGTTTTATATGCATTAATATGCTATTATATATTATTTTTGGGACTAACCTATTAACCTAGAGCCTAGCGACAATTTCTGTTTTTTCCTTGTTTTTGAGTTTTATAGAAAAGGAATATCAAACGGAGTCCAAACGAGCTGAAAATTCACGGTGATTTTTTATGGACAAAAAGAGACCCCCGAAGCATCGTAGCTGGACGGGAAGAGTCTCGAGGAGTCCACAAGCCAGGGGGCATGCACTACCCCCGTGGGCGTGCCCTGAGGGCTTGTGGGACCCTCGGGCACCTCCTTGACTTGTTTTCGACGCCAAAAATTCTTATAAATATAGAAACCTCCGAAAAGAACCCTAGACCGGGAGTTCCTCTACTTCAAGCCTCTGTATCCACAAAAAACCAATCGGGACCCGTTCCGGCACCCTGCCAGAGGGGCAAATTATCACCGAAGGCCATCTTCATCATCTCGGCGGTCTCCATGACGAGGAGGGAGTAGTTCACCCTCGGGGTTGAGGGTATGTACCAGTAGCTATGTGTTTGATCCCTCTCTCTCTCTCTCTCTCTCTCTCTCTCTCTCGTGTTCTTGATTTGGCACGATCTTGATGTACCGCGAGCTTTGTTATTACAGTTGGATCATATGCTGTTTCTCCCTCTCTATCTCTTGTGATGAATTGAGTTTTACCTTTGAGGTTTCACTATTATTGGATTGGATACTTTTATGGATTTGAGAACACTTGATATATGTCTTGCATGGGATACCCGTGGTGATAATGGGTTGTTCTATTGATTCACTTGATGTATGTTTTGGCACTCAACTCATGGATTCCCGAGGTGACACTGGGGTAATCTTTGCATAGGGGTTGATGCACGTTTTCGTCCTTGTTTCTCCGGTAGAAATCTTGGGGCACTCTTTGAAGTTCTTTGTGTTGGATTGAATATTATGAATCTGAAGTTGGTTGATGCATATCATATAATTGACCCACAGATACTTGTGGTGACATTGGGGTATCTAGGTGACATTAGGGTTGATTGATGTGTATCATATGGTGTTAATTTACTACAAACTCTAGGGCTGTTTGTGACACTTATAGGAATAGCTCAATGGATTGATCGGAAAGAATAACTTTGAGGTGGTTTCGTACCCTACAAGCAATTTCATCTTATGTTCTCCGCGATAGGAACTTTAGAGTGACTCTTTGTTGCACGTTGAGGGATTGTTATGTGATCCAAATATGTTGTCATTGTTGAGAGAATTTGCACTAGTGAAAGTATGAACCCTAGGCCTTGTTTTCAAGCATTTCAATACCGTTTTTGCTCACTTTTGTTACTAGTTACCTTGCTATTTTTATTTATTCAGATTATAAAAAAATGTTTCTACCATCCGTATTACACTTGTATCACCATCTCTTTGCCGAACTAGTGCACCTATACAATTTACCATTGTATCTGGTGTTTTGGGGACACAAGAGACTCTTTGTTATCCTATGCCTCCCACGGATTGATAAACCTTAGGTATCCACTTGAGGGAAATTTGCTACTGCCCTACAAACTCTGCACTTAAAGGCCCAACATGAGTCTACAAGAAGAAGGTTGCGTAGTAGACATCAAGCTCTTTCCTGGCGCCGTTGCTGGGGAGGTGAGTGCTTGAAGGTATATCTTTAGATCTTGAAATTGAATCTATTAGCTTCTTGTTTTTACCACTAGTTTGGTTTATAAAAGAAAATTACAAAAAAATGGAATTGAGGTTTCGTCATATGCTTCATCTTTATAATGTCTTTCTTGAAAATGATGGAAAGGAAAATTGTGCTCAATTGATAGAAGAAGAATTCAATAAAATGTTTGGTACTAAATCTTTGAATGATGAACATGATTGCAATGTTGTTAGTATGAATTCTTTGAATATCCATGATGCTAATGATATGCAAAGCTACAAGCTTGGGGATGCTATGTTTGATGAATATGATCTTTTTAGTCCCCCAAGTTTTAATGAGAAAATTTATTATGACGAAAGCATGCCTCCTATTTATGATGATTATATTGATGAAAGTGGGTTTGGAAGAGTGTCAACTTTATGTAGTAGTGATCCCACTATTTTGGAGGGTGTTGAATCTTATTGTAATAATTATGGAAGTGGATTTGGAGAGGTCATGACTTTATTTTGTGACGAATCCACTATTTTGGAAGAGGTTTCAATTGACTATGACAACAAAGTTGCTATCTATGATGATTATTGTGATGACATGTATGCAAAAAAGAGTAATGATATCCATGAAACTTGTCATCATGATTTTAATATCCAATTTGATTCTGTCAATCAAGTATCTCATGATAGTTATTTTGTTGAGTTTGCTCGCATTACTATGAAGGAGAATAATAAAATTTCTATGCTTATGCATCATGAAAAGAGTGCTTTATGTGATAGTTATATTGTTAAATTCATTCATGATGCCACTGAAAATTATTTTGAGAGAGGAACATATGCTTTTACATATCTCAATAATATCAAGTTTCCTCTCTATGTGCTGAAAGTTTTGAAGTCATGCTTGTTTTGCCTTCCTATGCTGGTTGATTCTTATTCTCTTAAATTGTTTGCTCACAAAATCCCAATGCATAGGAAGTGGGTTAGACTTAAATGTGCTAGTCATATGCTTCATGATGCTCCCATTATGTTTCAGTTCTTATCTTTTATGTGAGCATCATTGAAATCATCATGCCTAGCTAAAAAGGCATTAAAGAATAGCGCTTGTTGGGAGACAACTCAATATATATATGATGCGGAGCATCCCACGTTCATCCACATGTACACTCCGACTACTCTCCAAGCCCCAAGAGGACATATGACGAGACCTCGAACATACACCATTGGACACAAGATGAACTCGCTCCTCTTCGAACCATCACTTTCCACACGTGAGACATGGCTAATACCTCAAATATATGTGCTATGCATGACCAGGAACAAACAGGAAGACCATGGACAAGACGGCGAGGACACCAAGTACAAGTAACTACCGAAGAAGCTCCAGCGAGCGGACGTCCGGACGACACCGGACGACCGGCCCCATCCCAGCGAGTGGACGTCTGGCCCCCCACCGGACGACTGGCGTCATCACAGAATAAAACAACGGACGTTCGGCGACTAGCGGACGACCGGTCCCTCCTGAGCCACCGGACGACCGGTACCTGCCTGTGCGCAGCCGAGCCCTCGGACTTGTTTCCCTCTCCCACCTACCCCTTCGTGGATCTAGACTATATATACTCCTCCATCTCTACCATTTGAGGGTTAGCATAGGTTTAGCTCATATGTGAGATAGAGCTTTACTCATCCATATAGATCTTCTCCGAGAGAGAGAGACCGCGGCCCCTCTTCGGAGAAGATCCACGTTGGATTCAAGACCCCCTTTTGGGTGGCCCCATTCAAGACCTCCTCTCGGCGAAGAACCGGTTACCCTATGTATCGTCCCTTGTTGGATTTGGACTGTGTGATCTCTATGTGTTCTTGGATCTAGCATATGTGTGACTATATCTTGTTGGTTTGAGAGATCCTCTTATGTTTTCCCTCGTTTTCCCCTCGTGTTCTTAGTTGGGATCCGCTCCTTTCATGAAAGATCAGTCGTATAGGGTTCCACCCTACAACATCTTGGATCAGAGCAAGGTTGATCACGATTTCGGAGCCTCCCCTCTTTGTTTTTTAGCTTGATTTTGTTGTGTCTTCCCTAATTTCGAAAATCCCCACAAAAAATAGCCCCAATTTTTTTTGTGATTTGTTGGTATGATGAAGTTTTGTTGAATTTGATCCATGGATTTGCTTGGTTTCGAGTGGACCTAGCATTTACCCAAGTTTCTCCACTTTCCATCCATGAAATCTCCTCAATTTTGACCCCCAAATCCCCAATTTCCACCCAAAATCGCGTCCCGAAACTCAAATCCCGCGTTGACCCCGACCCACCGGACGACCGGCATTTTACCGGACGTCCGGACCCTTCCTAAGAACCGGACGTCCGTCATCCACCGGACGACCGGAACCACTGTACAGAAGAAAATCACGGATTTCCGACGAATTCCGGACGTCCGGCCACCGGAGATCCGCTACTTTCCGGACGTCCGATACGTGTAGTTTCAGGCTTCCGCTGTTTTTGTTTTGCCCGTAACTAATTCATTCAAACTCCGATTTTGACGTTCTTTAGCTCGTTTTGAAGCTATTGACATCCTCTATCCCAAAAAAATACACCATCATCATTTGACTCCATCAAATTTTCCAAAATTTGGCATTTTTGCCTAGGGCTTCCACCACATCATCCGCATTACCACCACCCATTTCCGCAACCTAACCCATTTTGTCCCATATAGCATTAGTGGTTGGTTGAGTAGTGATTCGAGTCACCTAAGGTGTTTTGGCTACTTAGGGATGGTTGCTTCTTCATCAACCACCACCACCACTTCTGCATAACCTTGCCCACCATACACTTCCACCACCCCAACTTAACCCGAATTTGTTTGAGCTTGTTTGAGTTGTGGCTTGTGTCCCCTATGGTGTTTCGGCTACTTAGGGACGGCAAATTCAACTTCGACTCGCATAACCCATCATTCCACTTCCGCATTGCCTAGTGCAACACCACCACCGCATTCCGCTACCACCATTTGACATTTGCCTTTGGAGATTTTGAGTCCGCGGTTTTTCCGTTTCCTAAGGTATTTCGGCTACTTAGGGACGAGTCTCCATCATCTTGGTATCTACATCAAGAACACTGCCACTCATCATCACTGAACGGTAACCTCCATATCGGTATCATCTTGGTATCGTGGTATCCCTCCATTGTATATTCCCTTGCAACTGCATTGATAACCCCTAGCCCATTTTGCGTCACTTGCCTATCGAGACTATCCATTTGAGTATTGCCGGCAACGTTACTTGTGCACATTAGTGATCTACACCTTCCATTGCATACATACCATATCATCTTGGTATCATATCATCCATTGTGTCTCAAATTTGTTCCTGCATATACACAATTGCTATCTTGGTTTGTGCATTGTGCAAAAGTGACCATACAAAAAAAAGAATAAGCTTTTAAGCAAAAGAGAAAGAGCAAAGAAGCTTGTAAGCAATAGCCATAGCATCTTACCACATTGCATAAGATTGTCATGTCCGATCATCTTGGATCAAACACCGGAACCATACATATATAGCATACTTGGGACAGAAAGCTCATCCCTTTTGCATCTTATAGGTTGTGCACAAGTGTCGTATCTGTCTATAGAGAAATCGTGCTAGCGTCTCTCTTGAGTTGTGCAACACGAGCGTTTTCCGTGGATTCCACATTTTGAGCTCATTCCTTGGTTGCACGACCCCATTTATCTACCCGTGTGTGTGTTTCCGTGTGCCATTCATTGCTGTTGGTCTAATTGTTGCACTTGCGAATTTGTGAATCTATTTCAACATTATTGACTCTTACTAACATTTTGCGTTAAATTTTTGTGCCACTATCCTCATTGAGCTCCACCATAAGCCTTATTTGTGTAGGTGTGAGAAATTGACGAGATCAGTACCAATTGTGCTATTTCCTTATTACATCATTCATTGATCCATTTTCAACATCGGTCAAGGTACATTTGGTATAGTTCTTCTCTTCTGCCACTCATATTTGCTCGAGTCTTGTGATGGATAGGCAAGGCATTTCATCTCCGGTCTTCGACAACAACGACGGCGTGAACAACTACATCACCAAAGCGTCCATCTTCAAACTACAACGAGCATCGAAAGCCGCACATTCTACCTTGCAAGAGCGCATCAAGAACCTCTCCATCGACATTCATCACTCTGAATCAAGAAAAAGGGACTACATCGACAACAAGCTTTCCGCACAAAAGGAGGAGCAAGATGCAAGGATGGAGGAGATTCTGACCTTGATCAAGTCTACTTCCAATTTTTCATCTTCAAGGAGGCGGCGACCAAGTCGATCATCTTCGGAGCGCCCAAGCGATGCATGCGCAAGTCGTCCACGTCCACATCTACATGGCGACCACCATCACGTTCGTGATCCACATCGTCATGAAGGGAAAGTCACCTCCAAGCATCATGTGCACGACGATGACGAATGACATCCAATACGAGCTCAAGTGCGACAACGACACCATCATCATGAAGATGCTCCACAAGCGCAAACGTACAAGTCCCAACAAGCTCTACTTCACGCCAAGACCAAACCTCATGAGCACAAGAGAAGACAGCGAGACGAGCACCACCAAGATGGAGCTACAACTACAACAACCACTTCAGCATCTTCGCCAAGTGCTATCAAGGCATCTTCGCCTTTGGACGTACGGCATCTTCGCCTACTTCCCGTGAGTTCGCCTACATTGACATCTCCAACAACGAGGCGACCACCTACAAGCGAGGGCGACACTTCCATCTTTAGAAGCCCCTCAAGGAAGATGGCCGAGCATGGGAAATTCCCTTCGGTCATGGAGACGAGCTACGAGGTGCCACATCAAATGGGCCTCCAACAACAAGACGATGACAAGAAGGTTGAGCATGGGACTATCCCTTCAACCAAGGCGGCGATAGGAGTTGAGCATGGAGACATTTGCACCAACATCTCCCCGACACCCACATATCATGAGATGACCCAATTGCCATGTGAGGAGAGCCACCACCACATGAGTGACATGAGTGACTCCTCCGTATATGACATTGAGTGCATTTCCTATGAGATGATGAGTGTGACCACCACTAGCCCCACACATGAGAGCATGCCACACATCCTATGTGAGGTTGAGAGCCATTTGAGACTCCACCAACCATACGAGTGAGAGCACCCAAGAGGGAGTGAGTGATCCACAACACTTAGTGAGTGAGGTAGTTGACACGGCATGTGAGGCCACTATGATCTCTAACAACTTAACCTCTACTTCGAGTGTGTTTTCTTTGGTGCTAGGTCTCCTACTTGACGACATGCCTACCCTCGACGAGTCCATACCTCCAATGGAGATGACGATGGCCATGGCGGAAGAAGATGCACCCCCACATGGTACCATCAGGTTGCAACCTCACCTACAACACATGAGCGACGCTCCAAAGGTAACATAGGTGACAATGCTTCTTTTGTCCCACTAGTGGACTATCTCACGAATGATTGCTTGCATGATGTTGATCCACCTATTCCCATGCTTCATGCTAGTGCGACTTCCTCATGTCATGACTTACCTATTTATGATATATATGATGATGAGCATGTTGAATTGCCTAGTTGTGATGCTATGCTCCATAGGATATCATGTGAAAATTCTTTTGGTCACATCATGTTTGACAATCCATTGAACTTGTCATATGCTATGAGTGAGATCTCCCATATCGCATCATTTCAAGCTCAACATAGTAACTATGCATGCCCCATTAAAATAAATCCCATTTGCACTTATGGCATAGATGACGAGATGATGGTCATTGGCTTTTGTTTTTCATGTGATAATATTGCTATGCTTCCTTTACATGATTTGTGCAATTCATCTACTATACCTGCCATGATCACATTGTTCCAAATATGCATTGTTTTGAATGTTGCCAATATTCTCAATGTGATGTTTCCATTAATGCTCATGAGGAGACCCCCACAGTTTCCTCATACATATTAGGAGATTTTGATGCATTCCATTCTTTGCATGATTCCCATAATTGCGTGCACCATATGCATTCCATGAATAACAATGCTCTACATATTTCTCATGATGCATTACATCCTTTGAGTCTCCATTATGCTATACATAACACCAAACCTATCATGATGGATAACATGTTCCTATATCACGCATCTCATTTA
This sequence comes from Triticum aestivum, assembly GCF_018294505.1. NCBI lineage: Eukaryota > Viridiplantae > Streptophyta > Magnoliopsida > Poales > Poaceae > Triticum > Triticum aestivum. Next base: position 252,517,195 of record NC_057808.1, on the reverse strand, counting down.
TTTGAGCATTGGATAATTTGTGCTAACCAACACAAGCACGTGTGCATCATGATGGATAATGTGTACATATACCACGCGCACACAATTTTCCCTTTGTCTTTGTTTTGTGTAGGTACTCACGTATACTCGTCAACCTCTCAATCCCAAGAGTTGACGAAACGAGCTCTTGAGCGCAACGATGACTTGGGATCCCGTGGACTATCCTTACCACCATTCCCTTAATGCAAGGACTACGCGCATCTCTTTTACTTGGCTCTCACATGGCTATGGGCTATATATCACTTGTTACCTTATGCCCATTCTATCGTCTTCACTTTGCATGTTACACCTCTTTACATGACTTTGCCATGCAATTGTGACCCTTGCGTGCATTTACCCATGATTCACAATTATGCTACTTCTATGTGTATTTGCATGCTTGGTGGAGATACTTGTTACTATTGCCATGTTCTATACATGCTTCATTCTATTGTTGCTTCATGTGTGGGGAGAGTCATCATGTTCGATTGCTATTTACCTAGGACTTCTTGCCAATACAATGATGATACCTTCCTCATATCTTGCTTTCATGCTTGTGCTATGTCATGTGAATTATTCATGCACACTGTTTGCACACATGACATGATTGACATGATTCCTCTAGTACGTTGCATCTTCGTACTACTAGCTTGCTTGACTTGATCACTAAGATTGCTTGCTTTGTCGCATCACCCATGTTCCATTCTTACTCGCTTTCTTGGGTTGATGAAATATATATTCATGCCTCTCACATGATATATCTTGTTCATTGTCGATAGCCTCCAATTGTTGCATCTATGCTTATTGACCTTGGCAACTTTCACATATTACATGTGAAGCATACTTGTTTACTTGAGCCTATTGTATTTGGTTGTTCTCACATCATATGCCTCCATACTATGAAATGCTTCCTTGTCCTTTCTTATAATGAGTATGATGCATACACTTGTTGGGTATTTTACCACACGAATGAGAGGTGTTGCATTTGCACTAACCTCATTTGTTTTTCCGAGTGTTTGTCATGTTCTTTCATTTTCAAGGATTCACAAGGTGGTACCATCACAAGACACCTTGGTCATGGGAAGGCGTATGCGATGCGCGGCACCAACATTTTCGACATTCTCATAAAGGTGAACTCCTTCCCTTTGAGACATCCTCAAATACGCATATTGGATGGGTCCCTCTTTCATTGTTGCCTCCTTCTTGTTGTCTACATGATACATCTCGCAAACGGAGGAGCGACATTGGAGATTGGCTCTATGGACCTTCACATTGAGGAGCGCTCGGACTTATTGGATGCACCTCCGGAACTCCACTCATGCCACGACATCGAGTATTGGTACATCTACACTCCTTTGACACATTGCACCAACACATACATATTTGTTGATTGTGCACACACATGTCATGCTCGATGGACATATCATACTCACCACAAGTTTGCACCCCATGCATGGATTGACTCACATTATGCTTGTCTTGTTGCATCTATTTCCATGTCATCCATGATATATGAGCTTGTGCATTTCCTTAGCAAATTTGTTGTGATCTTCCTTGATGGCATATTCATACATAATGATCACATTGCCAACCATCAATTGCATGATTGCATACACATATTGAGCATCCCTTGCCATCTTCATGCCATTGATAAACCGTCTCACTATGACATCATTTTGCACCATGGTTGCATTGATCATATTCACAATACATTATCGTGCAGAATGAATGCTTTTGCTCCCATGAATGCTTTGCATATCATTCTATATCATCTTGTTAAGCTTCATGCGCTTTGTCACAAACAATATTGCCGAACGGACTCATACTTACTTGATGGAGACTTTGTGTGCACTAACCATTTTATTTCCAAGTGTCGTTTGTGTTTGCTTTTCTTGCATGTATACCACTCCGGCGACACCTTGGAGTACATGGCTTATGCAACGTCTTCCACTCCGTCCAACTACAAGTCCGTCCACGACAACCGTTTCCATGGTGATGAGGATCACGATCTGAGGTTGGATCTTTCCCAAGGGGGAGGAGATGATGCAGAGCATCCCACGTTCATCCCCATGTACACTCCGACTACTCTCCAAGCCCCAAGAGGACATATGACGAGACCTCGAACATACACCATTGTACACAAGGTGAACTCGCTCCTCTTCGAACTATCACTTTCCACATGTGAGACATGGCTACTACCTCAAATATATGTCCTATGCATGACCAGGAACAAAGAGGAAGACCATGGACAAGACGGCGAGGACACCAAGTACAAGGAACTACCGAAGAAGCTCCAGCGAGCGGACGTCCGGACGACACCGGACGACCGGCCCCATCCCAGCGAGTGGACGTCCGGCCCCCCACCGAACGACTGGCGTCATCACAAAAGAAAACAGCGGACATCCGGCGACTAGCGGACGACCGGTCCCTCCTGAGCCACCAGACGACCGGTACCTGCCTGTGCGCAGCCGAGCCCTTGGCCTTGTATCCCTCTCCCACTTACCCCTTCGTGGCTCTAGACTATATATACTCCTCCAGCTCCACCATTTGAGGGTTAGCATAGGTTTAGCTCATATGTGAGATAGAGCTTTGCTCATCCATACGGATCTACTCCTCGAGAGAGACCGCGGCCCCTCTTCGGAGAAGATCCACGTTGGATTCAAGACCCCCTTTTGGGTGGCCCCATTCAAGACCTCCTATCGGAGAAGAACCAGTTACCCTATGTATCGTCCCTTGTTGGATTTGGACCGTGTGATCTCTATGTGTTCTTGGATCTAGCATATGTGTGACTATATCTTGTTGGTTTGAGAGATCCTCTTGTGTTTTCCCTCGTTTTCCCCTCGTGTTCTTCGTGTTCTTAGTTGGGATCCGCTCCTTTCGTGAAAGATCGGCCATATAGGGTTCCACCCTACATCAATATACCTACTGTTTTTGTGTGTTCACATGATTAAGATACTGTAGTAATCATGTTTTATAGCTTTTTTTTCAATAAAGTGCCAAGTAAGACCTTTGGGATGGTCTATGGTGATAGTTGATTTGATCTTGCTGAAAAACAGAAAATTTTGTGCTCATTGCTAGAATTTTAGAAATTCACAGAAGTGTTCTTTTGATCTGAATTTTTTACACAAGATAGATACAAAAATTTCCTAGACTTTCCTAATTTTTCAGAATTTTTGGAGTCACAGAAGTATACGAAGTTACCCGATTGCTACAGACTGTTCTGTTTTTTTAAAGATTCTGTTTTTCATGTGTTGTTTGCTTATTTTGATGAATCTATGAGTAGTATCGGAGGGTATGAACCATGGAGAAGTTGGAATACAGTATATATAACGCCAATATGAATTTAGAATGAGTTCATAACAGTACCTAAGTGGTGATTTGCTTTATTATACTAACAGATCTTACGAGTTTTCTGTTGAGTTTCGTGTTGTGAAGTTTTCAAGTTTTGGGTAAAGATTTGATGGACTATGGAATAAGGAGTGGCAAGAGCCTAAGCTTGGGGATTCCCAAGGCACCCCAAGGTATTATTCAAGGACAACCAAGCATCTTAGCTTGGGGATGCCCCGGATGGCATCCCCTCTTTTCCATCAGTAAATTTACTTGAGGCTATATAATTTTATTCACCACATGATATGTGTTTTGCTTAGAGCGTCTTGTATGATATGAGTCTTAGCTTTTTAGTTTGCCACAATCATCCTTGCTGTACATACCTTTGAGAGGGACACGCATGAATCGTGAATTTATTAGAATACTCTATGTGCTTCACTTATATCTTTTGAGTTGGTCAGTTTTTGCTCTAGTGCTTCACTTATATCTGTTTAGAGCACGGCGGTGGCTTTATTTTATAGAAATTGTTGAACTCTCATGCTCCACTATATTATTTTGAGATTATCTAAACAGCATGGTAATTTTCTTAGGTTATGAATTTAGTCTTATTATGATAGGCATCCAAGGGGGATAAAATAAAAACTTTCATAAAGAGGATTGAATATATGAAAAGTTTGATTCCTTGCATTTGTTTTGAGATATGAAGATGGTGATATTAGAGTCATGCTAGTAGTAAATCGTGGAGTCAAAGAAATAATTGCATTAAGTTTTGTGATTCCCGTAGCATGCACGTATGGTCTTCTAGTTATGTGACGAAGTTGGAGCGCAATTTATTCTTGATTGTCTTCCTTTGTGTGAAAGTCGGGAGCACGCGACGGTTAACTCCTACCAACCTCTCCCCTAGGAGCATGCGTAGTAGTACTTTTATTCGAGGGCTAATAGATTTTTTGCAATAAGTATGTGAGTTCTTTATGACCAATGTTGAGTCCATGGATTATATGCACTCTCACCCTTTCACATTTGCTAGCCACTCTAGTATCGCGCAACTTTCGCCGATGCATTAAACCCACCTTATACCCTTCCTCAAAACAGCCACCATACCTACTTATTATGGCATTTTCATAGCCATTCCGAGATATATTTCCATGTAACTCCATCGTTCTGTCATTATGAGTTTGAGTTTACCTTGAGTTGTAATTTTGAGTTGTAAGTAAATAAAAGTGTGATGATCATCATTATTAGAACATTGTCCCATGTGAGCTTATAAATAAAAGAGGCCAAAAGAGCCCAAATAAAAGAGGCCAAAGTGCCCAAAAAAGAAAGAGAAAAGAGTCTCCAAAAAAAGAGAGAGAGAGAAAGGAGCCTATGAAAAAAGAAAAAATGAGAGAAAAAGAGAGAAGGGACAATGTTACTATCCTTTTCCACACTTGTGCTTCAAAGTAGCACCATATTCTTCATGATAGAGAGTCTCCTATTTTGTCGCTTTCATATACTACTGGTGGGATTTTTTGTTATAGAACTTGGCTTGTATATTCCAATGATGGGCTTCCTCAAATGCCCTAGGTCTTCATGAGCAAGCAAGTTGATGCACACCCACTAGTTTTCTTTTGAGATTTCATACACTTATAGCTCTAGTGCATCCGTTACATGGCAATCCCTACTCACTCACATTGATGCCAATTGATGGACATCTCCATAGTCCATTGATTTGCCTATTTGATGTGAGACTTTCTCCCTTATTTTGTCTACTACCACTTTCTATTCCACCCATAGTGCTAAATCCATGGCTCACGCTCATGTATTGCGTGAAGAATTGAAAAAGCTGAAGCGCGTTAGAAAGCATGAAACAATTGCTTGGCTGACACCGGGGTGGGCATGATTTATACTTTGTGCTGAGAAGAGGGAGCATAACAAGACTATATGATTTTGTAGGGATAACTTTCTTTAGCCATGTTATTTTTGAAGCTTAATGATTTTGCTTTCTAGTATGGTTGAAGTATTATTGTTTTTATGTCAATGAACTTTTGTTTTGAATCATATGGATTAGAATATTCATGCCAAATAAAATAAATTACATTGCTAAATATGTTGGGTAGCATTCCACATCAAAAAAATTGTTTTTATCATTTACCTACTCAAGGATGAGCAGGAATTAAGCTTGGGGATGCTTGATACGTCTCCAACGTATCTATAATTTTTTATTGTTCCATGCTATTATATTATCTGTTTTGGATGTTTTATATGCATTAATATGCTATTTTATATTATTTTTGGGACTAACCTATTAACCTAGAGCCCAGTGCCAGCTTCTGTTTTTCCTTGTTTTTGAGTTTTACAGAAAAGGAATATCAAACGGAGTCCAAACGAGTTGAAAATTTACGATAATTTTTTATGGACCAAAAGAGACCCCCGTAGAATCGGAGCTGGATGAGAAGAGTCCCGAGGAGTCCACAAGCCAGGGGCGCGCCCTACCCCCCAGGGCGCGCCCTGAGGGCTTGTGGGCCCCTCGGGCACCTCCTTGACTTGTTTCCGACGCCAAAAATTCTTATAAATAGAGAAACCTCTGAAAAGAACCCTAGATCGGAAGTTCCGCCGCCGCAATCCTCTGTATCCACAAAAAACCAATCGGGACCTGCTCTGGCACCTTGCCGGCGGGGGAAATCATCACTGAGGCCATCTTCATCATCCCGGCGGTCTCCATGACGAGGAGGGAGTAGTTCACCCTCGGGGCTGAGGGTATGTACCGGTAGCTATGTGTTTGATCTCTCTCTCTCTCTCGTGTTCTTGATTTGGCACGGTCTTGATATACCGCGAGCTTTGTTATTATAGTTGGATCATATAGTGTTTCTCCCTCTCTATCCTCTAGTGATGAATTGAGTTTTACCTTGGAGGTTTCACTATTATCGGATTGAATACTTTTATGGATTTGAGAACACTTGATGTATGTCTTGCGTGGGATACCCGTGGTGACAATGGGGTGTTCTATTGATTCACTTGATGTATGTTTTGGCACTCAACTTGCGGATTCCCGAGGTGACATTGGGGTAATCTTTGCATAGGGGTTGATGCACGTTTTCGTCCTTGTTTCTCCGGTAGAAATCTTAGGGCACTCTTTGAAGTTCTTTGTGTTGGATGGAATATTATGAATCTGAAGTTGTTTGATGCATATCATATAATTGACCCACGGATACTTATGATGACATTGGAGTATCTAGGTGACATTAGGGTTGATTGATGTGTATCATATGGTGTTATTTTACTACGAACTCTAGGGTTGTTTGTGCCACTTATATGAATAGCTCAATGGATTGGTCAGAAAGAATAACTTTGAGGTGGTTTCGTACCCTACAAGCAATTTCATCTTACGTTCTCCGTGATAGGAACTTTGGAGTGACTCCAATTATGGTATCATTGTTGAGAGAATTTGCACTAGTGAAAGTATGAACCCTAGGCCTTGTTTTCAAGCATTGCAATACCGTTTTTGCTCACTTTTGTTACTTGTTACCTTGCTGTTTTTATTTATTCAGATTCTAAAATATATTTCTACCATCCGTATTACACTTGTATCACCATCTCTTCACCGAACTAGTGCACCTATACAATTTACCGTTGTATTGGGTGTGTTGGGGACACAAGAGACTCTTTGTTATTAGGTTGCAGGGTTGTTTGAGAGAGGACACCTTCATCCTACGCCTCCCACGGACTGATAAACCTTGGTCATCCACTTGAGGCAAATTTGCTACTGTCCTACAAAACTCTACGCTTGGAGGCCCAACACGAGTCTACAAGAAGAAGGTTGCGTAGTAGACATCATTGAGCAATTGATAGAAAAGCGCAAAGTTATGACGATATCTAAGGCAATGATCATGAATATAGGCATCACGTCCGTGATAAGTAGACCGACTCCTGCCTGCATCTACTACTATTACTCCACACATTGACCGCTATCCAACATGCATCTTGAGTATTAAGTTCATAAGAACGGAGTAACGCCTTAAGTAAGATGACATGATGTGGAGGGATAAACTCAAGCAATATGATGTAAACCCCATCTTTTTATCCTTGATGGCAACAATACAATATGTGCCTCGCTACCCCTACTATGTCACTGGGTGAGGACACCGCAAGGTTGAACCCAAAACTAAGCACCTCTCCCATTGGAAGAAAAACCAATCTAGTTGGCCAAACCAAATCGATAGTTCAAAGAGAAATACAAAGATATCAAATCATGCATATAAAATTCAGAGGAGACTCAAATAATATTCATACATAATCTGATCATAAATCCACAATTCATCGGATCTCAACGAACACGCTGCAAAAAAGCATTACATCGGATAGAACTCGAAGAACATCGAGGAGAACATTGTATTGAATATCAAAGAAAGAGAAGCCATCTAGCTACTAGCTATGGACTCATAGGTCCGTGGTAAACTACTCACACATCATCGGTAGGGCGGCAAGGTTGATGTCGAGGCCCTCCGTGATTGAATCCCTCTTCGGCAGATTGCCGGAAAATGCCCCAAGATGGGATCTCACAAGGTCAGAGGCTTGCGGTGGCGGAAAAGTATTTTGGTGGACACTTCTGATGGTTTGAGAATATTTTGGAATTTATAGAGCAAATATTAGGGTTGGGGGACTCCCGCGGGGGCCACAAGCCAGGGGCACCCCTCTGGGCACGTCCTGAGGGCTTGTGGGCTCCTCGGGACTCCTCTGGCCCACTCTCCAAGCTACGTGGGTGTCTTCTGTTCAAAAAAAAATCATCACAAAATTTTATTCCGTTTGGACTCCGTTTGATATTCCTTTCTAAAAAAGCCAAAATCAAGGAGAAAAACTACAACTGGCACTGGGTACTAGGTTAATAGGTTAGTACCAAAAAGTGATATAAAATACTATATAAATGCATATAAAACATCCAAAACAGATAATATAATAGTATGGAATAATAATAAAAATATAGATACGTTGGAGACGTATCAAGCATCCCCAAGCTTAATTCCTGCTCGTCCTCGAGTAGGTAAATGATAAAAACAGGATTTTTGATGTGGAATGCTACCTAACATATTTATCAATGTAATCCTCTTTATTATGGCATGAATGTTCAGATCCATAAGATTCACAACAAAATTTTAATATTGACATAAAAACAATAATACTTCAAGCATACTAATAAAGCAATCATGTCTTCTCAAAATAACATGGCCAAAGAAAGTTATCCCTACAAAATAATATGGTCTGGCTATGCTCCATCTTCACCACACAAAGTATTTCATCATGCACAACCCCGGTGTTAGCCAAGCAATTGTTTCATACTTTTATGTTCTCAAACTATTTCAACTTTCACACAATACATGAGCGTGAGCCATGGATATAGCACTATAGGTGGAATAGAATATGGTGGTTGTGGAGAAGACAAAAAGAAGGAGAAAATCTCACATCAACTAGGCAAATTAATAGGCTATGGAGATGCCCATCAATTGATATCGATGCAAGTGAGTAGGTATTGCCATGCAATGGATGCACTAGAGCTATAAGTTTATGAAAGCTCAAGAAGAAACTAAGTGGGTGTGCATCCAACTTGCTTGCTCACGAAGACCTTGGGAAATTTGAGGAAGCCCATCATTGGAATATACAAGCCAAGTTATATAATGAAAAATTCCCACTAGTATATGAAAGTAACAAAATAGGAGACTCTCTATCATGAACATCATGGTGATACTTTGAAGAACAAGTGTGGAAAAAGGATAGTAACATTGTCCCTTCTCGCTTTTTCTCTCAATTTTTTTATTTTTTTTCTATTTTTTTTCTTTTTGTTTGGCTTCTTTGGCCTCTTTTTTTTATTTGGGCTTCTTTGGCCACTTTTATTTTTGTAAAGTCCGGAGACTCATCCCAACTTGTGAGGGAATCATAGCTTCCATCATCTTTTCCTCACATGGGACGATGCTCTAATAATGATGATCATCACACTTTTATTTACTTACAACTCAAGAATTACAACTCAATGCTATAACCAAATATGACTCTATATGAATGCCTCATGCATATGAAAACGATATGACAATGATGGTGTGTGTCATAATAAACGGTAGGGTGGAAGTTGCATGGTGATATATATCTCGGAATGGCTATGGAAATGCCATAATAGGTAGGTATGGTGGCTGTTTTGAGGAAGGATATTTGTTGGGTTTAATGTGCCGGTGAAAGTTGCGCGGTACTAGAGAGGCTAGCAATGGAGGAAGGGCGGGAGTGTGTATTATCCATGCACTCAACATTAGTCATAAAGAACTCACACACTTATTGCAAAAGTCTATTAGCCATCGAAACAAAGTACTAATACGCATGCTCCTAGGGGAAGGATTGGTAGGAGTCAACCATCGCGCGATCCCGACCTCCACACAAAGGATGGCAATCAAAAAATAAATCATGCTCCGACTTCATCACATAACGGTTCACCTTACATGCATGCTATGGGAATGACAAACTTTAACAAAGTATTTCTACCAATCCACAATTACTCACTAGCATGACTCTAATATTACCATATTTATATCTCAAAACAAATGCAAGGGATCAAACTTCTCATATCATTCAATGCACCTTATATGAAAGTTTTTATTATATCCATCTTGGATGCCCATCATATTAGTACTAAATTCATAACCTACGCAAATTACCATGCTGTTTAAGACTCTCAAAATAATACAAGTGAAGCATGAGAGTTCATCAATTTCTATAAAATAAAGCCACCGTTGTGCTCTAAAAAGATATAAGTGAAGCACTACAGCAAACTGCCTAGCTCAAAAGATATTAGTGAAGCACTAGAGCAAAACTGCCTAGCTCAAAAGATATAAGTGAAGCACATAGAGTATTCTAATAAATTCACGATTCATGTGTGTCCCTCTCAAAAGGTGTGTACAGCAAGGATCATTGTGGCAAACTAAAAAGCAAAGACTCATATCATACAAGACGCTCCAAGCAAAACACATATCATGTGGTGAATAAAAATATAGCCTCAAGTAAATTTACCGATGGATTGAGGATGAAAGAGGGGATGCCATCTGGGGCATCCCAAGCTTAGATGCTTGGTTGTCCTTGAATATTACCTTGGGGGTGCCTTGTGCATCCCCAATATTAGGCTCTTGCCACTCCTTATTCCGTTGTCCATCAAATCTTTACCCAAAACTTGAAAACTTCACAACACAAAACTCAACGGAAAACTCATAAGCTCCGTTAGTATAAGAAAAGCAAATCACCACTTTAGGTACTGTTGTTAACTCATTCTAAATTTAATATGGTGTTATATCTAATATATTACAACTTCTCCATGGTTCATACCCCCTGATACTATCCATAGATTCATCAAAGTAAGCAAAGAACACAATAAAAAACAGAATCTGTCTAAAATAGAACAGTGTGTAGTAATCAGGAAACTTCGTATACTTCTGTAACTCCAAAAATTCTGAGAAATTAGGACAACTTAGGAAATTTGTATATCAATCGTGTGTAAAAATTTCAGAACCAGATCACGTTCCTGTGAATTATCAAAATTCTGCTACTGGACGCAAAAGTTTCTGTTTTTCAGCATAATCAAATCAACTTTCTTCCAAATCATCCCAAAGTTCTGACTTGGCACAAAGACTAATTTAAAACATGAAAACAGATCTATCCAGAGGCTAGATGATATATTTATTGGAAAACAGGAGCAAAACAGTAAAAACAAAAATAAAATTGGGTTGCCTCCCAACAAGCGCTATTGTCAACGCCCCTAGCTATGCATATTGCAATGATCTAGGTATTGTCATCTTTGGTATTTAATCCATAAGTGGCCCTCATAATAGATTCATGTGGCAACTTAATTTTCTTTCTTGGAAAGTGCTTCGTGCCCTTCCTTCACGGAAATTCAAATCTAATGTTTCCTTCTTTCATATCAATAATTGCACCAATCGTTTTAACGAAAGGTCTACCAAGAATAATAGGACATGTAGGATTGCAATCTATATGAAGCGCAATATAATCCACAAGCACATAATTCCTATTTGCAACAATAAGAACATCATTAATCCTTCCCATAGGTTTCTTAATAGTGGAACGCTAGATGCAAATTCAAAGAACAATCATCAAATTTATGTAAACCTAGCACATCACATAAAGTTTTCGGAATAGTGGAAACGCTAGCACCCAAATCACACAAAGCAAAGCACTCATAATCTTTAATTTTAATATTAATAGTAGGTTCCCACTCATCGTAAAGCTTTCTAGGATAGAAACTTCCAACTCAAGTTTTTCTTCAAACGATTTCATCATAGCATCAACAATATGTTTAGTAAAAGCTTTATTTTGATTATAAGCATGAGGTGAATTCAACATGGATTGCAACAAGGAAATACAATCTATCAAAGAAAAATTATCATAATTAAATTCCTTGAAGTCCAAAAGAGTGGGTTCATCGCAACTTAAAGTTTTGACCTCTCCAATCCCACTTTTATCAAATTTTGATTAAGATCTTTAAACTCCAAATCATTGGGACGGCTTCTAGCTAAAGTTGAATCATCTCCAGTCCCATCTTTATCAAGATTTATATTAGCAAACAAAGATTCAATAGGAGTCACACCAATCACTTTAAGATCTTCATCATTATTATCACAAGAAATAGAAGAACACGCTTTTACAAACCAATCTCGCTTAGCACGCATCCTAGCGTTTCTTTCTTTACATTCATCCATAGATATTTTAATAGCTTTTAGATATTCACTAATATCATGCTTGGCTGGCATACATCTCATCTTCAAAGAATCAATCTCAAGAGAAATTTTATCAATGTTCCTAGCCAAATCATCAATCTTAAGCAATTTTTCTTCTATCATAGCATTGAAATTCTTTTGAGAATTTATAAAATATTTAATATTATTCTCAAGATCAGATGGTATCTTATTATAATTTCCATACTAATTGTTGTAGGAATTACCATAATTATTAGAGGAATTACTAGGAAACGTCATAGGATTAAAATTACCTCTATATGCGTTGTTACCAAAAAAATCCTACCGACAAAATTCACATCCATAAATACATTATTATTCTCAATCAAAGTGGACAAAGGCATATCACTAGGATCAATAGGAACACTCTTATTATCAATCAATTTCATTAGTTCATCCATCTACTCAAAGTATTAATTTCTTCAATCGCATGCACTTTTTTACTAGTGGAAGATCTTTCGGTATGCCATTGAGAGTAATTTATCATAATATTATCTAGGAGTTTAGTAGCTTCTCCTAAAGTAATTTCCATAAAAGTACCACCCGCGGCAGAATCCAAAAGATTTCTAGATGCAAAATTCAATCCCGCATAAAAAATTTGTATGATCATCCACAAACTTAAACCATGAGTAGGGCAATTTCTTATCATCAATTGTAACGACCCGACCCGAAATCGGTCAAATCTCTGTGTAGCTGTACCATCCCAAGATCATGCTGGCACACACAGTACATTGATGCAAAGATTCAAAGTTCAATCACACCTGAATTTATTACACGATTCTCATATCGAGTCTTTATTACATCATAATAAATTCGGCCGAAGGCCAACTCATGAGAAATAAACTAAATAAAGCTGCGGAAGCGTAGACGAATAGAGAGTCCATCCGACTCCAAAGGGCAATCGCCAAGCGTGGATCGTAGCCTCACTCCTGGTCGGAAAACTCCTCTGCAACATAAGACGTTGCAGCCGTGTAGGTCAGCATTTTGAATATGCCGGCGAGTCATGAAGAGAGAACAACAATAAAACTACTAATACTATATGCAATTTGGCTGTGGGGCTCTAAGTTTCATTGTTTTGCGAAAAAGCCGGTTTTTCCCTACAACAAGGACTTGTTTGCAATTACTACAAAATTGTTGGTAGTTATTGAGATGGTTCCGCCAACCAATGTCTCGTTCCCAATTATTAAATAACCCCCTCAATTAATTTATTAAGTTCAGTGTTGAGATATCCGAAATACTCCAATTCCAGAGGCTCATTTGTCCGTAACCGGGGACACGACTAATCGATTAGGTTGTTACTCTGCAGAGGTTTGTGCACTTTACCCGCAAGAATCGTTCCCTCCTTTAAGTCTTCGCACTGCCTGGTGTTTGAAGACGGGACGAACGAAACAGGGTCTTCCGAAGAGTTCCTCTGGGCCACTGCCGGTGCCCATCCAATCCTACCGTTCTTCTACATCTCGTAGCACCGTCCGGCCAGAGTCACGCCTAGGGTCAACCCAGCCAGAGCCCATAATGGCTTGCGGCTGCACAGGTAAGCTTCCGGTCAATGGGGTATCCATCCGTCTCTTCGCGGCTCGGTGAAGCTTTCCGCAAGATGTCATGGCGCTTCTCCATGCATCCCGGCCATCCGCTGGTTTCTCCAGGGTGCCCGTCAACCGTCCTCCACCCAGTAGTGAATTTTGAAGTCCATCTTGAGCTTGACGTCATGGGGTTGTCATCATCTTGACTCTCACATCTCCCTTATGAATCACTCAACCAACCCCGTCTACGAGCATAGCAAAATAAACTACATCGTCCCGGGCATTGGTAACAAGGGAGAAGGGTTCATCCTACCTCATGATACTACTTAAGAACATAACTTAACAAAATTCTCCTACTGCATGCATGGTGGGGAGGTATAACTCTAATGCAATAAAATCATAGGTATTGTAAAAACATGATCAAATGACTTGCCTGGCTGACGGTCTTCGAAAGCTAGCGACTCGTAATAGCAGGCTTCGCACTCCGGAAATTCTACCGAGGCAAACAATAGCACAAATAAGTATAGCACAATATAACATAACAGCAAGTTGAAGTAAAACACCCACGTACTCAAACCAAAACCAAAGAAAAACTCGGAGAAAGCAAATCAAGGTTTTCATCATATCAAGCAACAACTAAGAAATAGTTTTACACAACTAAAACCTTTCTTAACAGAACCTAAGCATTGGTTTTGCTAACTAACAGAAGGAAAAACATCATACAAACTAGGAGCAAAAAGAATCACATCAAAAGCTATTATAGAACTCCTATTATGCCTAAAACAATCCTAGCAAAGAAAATAAAATAAAATTTTTATTCTACTGTAAATAAAAGTTCATCCTCTGTAGCTACAGAAACTAATCTAAAATAAACTATAACATAACAAAAAATAAAATTATTTACTAACTAGAACAGTAGGAAAACAGTAGCTAGCTAAATAAACAAGAAAAACTTGATTTCGACATAAAACTAATTGTTTATTAAATCTAAAGTACCAAAACAAGTTCCTACTGCTAGGCATGGTCAAAACTAAGCAGTAGAAAAAAGAATCACTAAAAAATAATAATCCTAACTCAATTTATGGCAGAAAAACTAATCTGTCTAAATCTAATATAAAACTATTTCTAATAATTTAAACATGGCTAAACCTATTTTCTACAGAAACTACAACAAATTTGCAAACTAACAAAAAAAGAATTAACTAAAAATAATAAATAACCTAAAAGATATAGATTTTTCAAGATTGGAACTATTCTGTTTTAAAACAGAAACGAAAATAAAACGAAAATAAAACTAACGCGCTAACGGGCCGAAACAGTGAGCGTTCTAAAACTAAACAGCGCCTAAGCGTTTAATAATCCAACGCGTCCACGGGCTAACAGAAATAAACCAGTCGGCCGGTCCAACTAAACCACAACATAAAATAAACCGATCTAAACCGAAACTAAAACCGATCTAAACAAATAAACCTAACCCTTCACTACTTCTAATCTACTCCGTAGATTGCAGATCGAACGGTGGAGGGCGGCTCCGGCGACTTACAGTGTGGCGACGACGGCGACGGACAACGGCGGCTCGGGCGTGGACGGCGCAGCTGCTCCGGTGGTCCTGGGCGGCGGCGGCGACGTCGGGGAGATGCGGCGGAGCGTGGCGAGGTCGAGGGTGGTCTCGGTGGAGCTCGGGGGCGACTGGAGCGGCGGGGACGAGGCGGTGCAGAGCCCGGTGCTCTGCAGCTCCGGCGGGCGGCGAACGAGGTCAGGGGCGACGGCTTCGGGGGCTCCTGGGCAGGTAGATGGTGTCAGGGGGGTGCGCGTGGAAGCGGCGGTTCCGGTGGAGTAGTAGGGAAGGGCAGGGGGTGCTCACCGGCGGCGAAAGTGGCGGTGAACGAGGTGGCGGCGGCGAGATCCAAAGGAGGAGGGCGTGAGCTGTGGTGCGTTTCTGGCTAGGGTTTTTGGGGGGTTCGGGAGAGGAGAGCGAGGGGAACTTATAGGACATGGACTTGGACGAGGGGGCGACGCGGGATCGCGATCCCGAGAAGATCGCGGTGTCGGGCGCGCTCTGCGCGTGCTCCGGTGCGGCGTGCCGTGCGCGAGGGGAAAGAAAGAGGTGGGGCCAGCGCGTCAGTGAGAGAGAGAGAGGGAGAGGGGATCGGGCGTGCGGGCGCGCTGGGGCAGGCCGGTGCGGTCGGCTGGCTGGGCCGGCTGGCTCCTGGGTGCTGGGCCGGTTGGCCTGGCCAGCTCGGGGCTTTCTCTTCTTCTTCTTTTTTTGAAATAGAGGGGAGGAAAAAAATATAAATATATATTATTTTTATATAGGACATATATATCAAAATTCTCAGGGGAATTAATCCTACAACGTGGACATTTTTCCAGAGGTAAAACCCAAACTAAAAAAACAATTTCTGGAAATCCCAAATAAAATTCAGATTTGAATTCAAACTTTTTGGCAATACATTTCTTCTGACATTTTTGGAGTGTCATGTTAGCTCCTCTCATACTTTTAAACAAGTATTTGTCAGGGATATTTGAAACAAATTTCGAATGCCAAGTTGAATTCAAATTCAAATAAAACTCAAATGCCTCTGAAAATTTCCAAATGCCACTCAATTCAAACAAAATGCATAGATGCTTAGCTAATAATTGTAAAACATTCCAAATTGAAAATTTGGGATGTTACAAACCTACCCACCTTAAGATGAATCTCGCCCTCGAGATTCGGGTTGGCTAGCAAATAGGTGCCCGTGGTCTCGGCGGAGGTCTTCTTCTCGCTCCCAGGTGGCTTCCTCCTCGGAATGATGACTCCACAGAACCTTGCAAAACTTGATGATCTTGCTGCGGGTGACTCTGTTTGCAGTCTCGAGAATTCGGACGGGTTTCTCCTTATAAGTCAGGTCACTGTCGAGCTGTATGGCCTCTAGGGGCACTGTGTCTCTCAACGGAATTTCGGCCATCTCAGCATGGCATTTCTTCAGCTGAGAAACATGGAAGACATCGTGAACTCCGGACAATCCTTCCGGCAATTCCAGCTTGTAAGCGACTTCTCCACGACGTTCGAGGATTTTGTAGGGGCCAATGAACCTGGGTGCCAACTTTCCTTTAACACCGAACCTCTTGATTCCTCGAAGTGGGGACACACGGAGATATGCTCGGTCTCCAACTTCATACGTCATCTCCTTGCGTTTACTGTCGGCATAACTCTTCTGTCTCGACTGGGCTATCTTGAGTCTATCTCGAATCAGCTTGACCTTCTCTTCGGAGTCTCTGATAAGATCGGGACCAAAAAGTTTTCGGTCTCCAACACCATCCCACAGCAATGGTGTTCTACACCTCCTTCCGTATAGAGCTTCGAAAGGGGCCATCTTCAGACTAGTCTGATAGCTGTTGTTGTACGAGAACTCTGCATATGGCAAGTTGTCATCCCAGCTAGACCCATAGTCTAGCGCACAGGCTCTCAACATGTCCTCCAAAATCTGGTTGACTCTCTTGGTCCGTCCATCTGTCTGCGGATGAAAAGCTGTACTGAACTCCAGCCTCGTTCCCAAAGTTTCATGCAACTGATTCCAAAACTTTGAGGTAAATTGTGTTCCTCTATCTGACACGATACTCCTCGGAACTCCATGCAGACATACGATCCTGGTCATGTATATCTTGGCTAACTTAGCGCTGGTATATGTGGTCTTCACAGGAATGAAATGAGCTACCTTGGTCAAGCGATCAACCACTACCCAGATAGAATCATAACCTGAACGGGTCCTCGGTAATCCTGTGATAAAATCCATTCCAAGTTTTTCCCATTTCCACTCGGGTATTGGCAAAGGTTGAAGTAACCCTGCCGGCTTCTGATGTTCCGCCTTTACTCGCTGACAAACATCACATACTGCTACGTACTCGGCAATATCCTTCTTCATACCTGTCCACCAGAAACTTTCCTTCAAATCCAGATACATCTTGGTGTTTCCTGGGTGAATCGAGTACGGTGAATCATGGGCCTCCTGAAGAATTAACTTCCTGACCTCTGGGTCATTAGGCACATAGATGCGATCCTCAAACCATAAAGTTCCGTGCTCATCTTCACGAAAACCTTTCCCCTTTCCGTTACACATCTTTTCCTTTATCTCTGCAATTTCCTTGTCTGTCTTCTGGGCTTCACGGATTCTTTCGGTCAGAGTGATTGTATATCCAAGGTGGCGACAAATCCTCTTGGTACTATCTCCAGTCGGAGCTCTCTGAGATTGTCGGCTAATTCCTGAGGTAATCCTCCAGCTATGAGGGTGTTCACATAACTTTTACGGCTCAAGGCATCTGCTACAACATTTGCCTTCCCTGGGTGATAATGTAATCTCATGTCATAGTCCTTGATCAATTCAAGCCATCTCCTCTGCCTGAGGTTCAATTCCTTCTGCGTGAACATATACTTCAGGCTCTTATGATCCGTGTAAACATCACAACTGTTTCCGACGAGGAAATGTCTCCAGGTCTTGAGTGCGTGCACTACGGCTGCTAACTCCAAATCGTGTGTGGCATAATTCATCTCGTGAGGTCGTAGCTGTCTGGAGGTATAAGCTACAACTTTTCCTTCCTGCATGAGCACTCCTCCGAGTCCTTGACGAGAAGCGTCACAATATACCTGGTAATCCTTGTGTATGTCCGGCAAAATTAGCACTGGGGCTGTAACCAGACGTTTCTTCAGCTCCTGAAAACTGGTTTCACAATCCTTGGTCCAAATGTACTTGGCTTCCTTCTTCAACAGCTCAGTCATGGGCTTGGCAATCTTGGAGAAATTCTCAATAAACCTCCGATAATATCCTGCGAGTCCGAGAAAACTGCGGATCTCCTTGACTGAGGTGGGGGACTGCCAGTTGGTGACCGATTCGACCTTGGTGGGGTCGACTGCTATTCCTTCTCCTGAACTAACATGTCCGAGGAATCCGACTTCCTTTAGCCAAAATTCACATTTGCTGAACTTGGCATATAACTGATGTTCCCGGAGTTTCTCCAGAACTAGACGCAGATGTTCCTTATGCTCTTCCTCGCTCTTGGAGAAAACCAATATGTCATCGATGAACACCACGACAAACTTGTCCAGATATTCCATAAATACCTTGTTCATCATGCTCATGAAATACGCAGGGGCATTAGTTAATCCGAATGACATGACGGTATACTCATATAAACCATACCTGGTGGTGAAAGCTGTTTTGGGTATATCCTGTTCACGAATCTTCAACTGATGATACCCTGATCGAAGATCGATCTTGGAGAATACCTTGGCTCCAACTAGTTGATCAAATAAATCATTAATCATCGGCAGAGGGTACTTGTTCTTGATGGTCACATCGTTCAATGAACGATAATCCACAACCATTCTCAGGGTTCCATCCTTCTTTTCTACCAAAAGAACTGGGGCTCCCCAAGGTGACGAGCTTGGGCGAATATATCCTTTCTCCAATAGCTCCTTAATTTGCTTCTTGATTTCTTCCAAATCATTCGGGGGCATCCGATAGGGTCTCTTGGATATTGGGGCTGTGCCGGGCAATAACTCAATCAAAAACTCAATGTCTCTGTCAGGTGGCATTCCTGGTAACTCCTCTGGAAACACATCGGGAAAATCTTGCACTACGGGCACTTCCTCCTGAACAAAACCCGTGAGGGAATTCACCCGATTCTTCATCGGTGTGCGTCTGGATACATACTTGATCCTTTTCTGCTTCGGGGTGGTGAGCAAAATCGTCTTGCAAGCACAGTCAATGTTTCCTTCAAACTTGGTCAACCAATCCATGCCTAGAATTACATCCAAACTCTGGGATTCCAATACTATGAGGTCTGCGGGAAAATCATGGTTTCCGATGCTGAGGGTCGAATGACAGCCTAAGCCTGCCGTCATCTCTCCTCCTGGGGAAGTGACCTGAAGCGGGGTTCTAAGGGTTCTAGTGGGCAACCCGTACTTTTCCACAACTACCCTTGATATGAATGAATGCGTTGCACCGGAATCAAAGAGTACCAATACTGGATGTGAATTTAATAAAAACTTACCAACCACAGTGTCTGGCTGATCATAGACGTCCTCCACGTCAAGGTGATTCACCTGAGCACGAGGAAAAGGGTTGGGCTTCTTTGCTGAGCTTCCATTTCCGTTGCCGTTTCCATTCCTCTGCTTGGCCTCCGGACAATCGGTGGCATAGTGTCCTGTCTTCTGGCACTTGAAACAGGTGATATGACTCAGATCCTTCTGAGCCGGAGCAGGACGGTGCTGGTTGCCATTGCCTCCATTGCCTGACTTGGAGTTGTTGTCGTGGTTGCGATTGTTCCCATTCCCTCCATGGTTATGTCCTCCATGGGTATGATGGGTATGTCCTCCCAAGTATGGGGTATAGCGGGTCTTCTGCTGAGCTCCGGAGTTGTACTTTCCCTGGCCATATTTCCGCTTGCGGCTACCAATCCGCTGCTGCTTGCCTTCAAGTATGGTGGCCTTGTCTACCAGCTCCTAGTAGTTGTTGAAGGTAGCCACCATTAGCTGCATTCCTAGCTCATCATTGAGTCCCTCGAGAAACTTCTCTTGCTTTGCGGCATCTGTGGCCACATCATCTGGGGCATAGCGAGATAATTTGCTGAACTCATCCATGTACTACCCCAGAGTACGGTTCCCCTGGCGTAAGTTGCGGAACTCACGCTTCTTCAGACTCATGGCTCCAGCTGAGACATGAGCGGTGCGGAAGGCCTGCTGGAACTCAGCCCATGTCACGGTGGCGGCCGGGTAAGTGGCGGTGTAGTTCTCCCACCAAGAAGCTGCAGGTCCATCAAGCTGATGTTCGGCAAAGCGCACCTTCTCTGCATCTGTGCATCCAGCAGTGGCTAACTCCCTTCCGACCTTGCGGAGCCAATCATCGGCCACAATCGGCTCAGTGCTGCTAGAGAACACTGGCGGATTCAGCCTTAGGAAGCGGGTCAAGTTGTCAACAGGGGGTGGTGGCGGTGGATTGTTGTTGTTGTTGTTGTTGTTGTTGTTTTGGTTCTGGATGAGCATCTGCATCAGGGCATTCTGCTGCTGGATCAGCTGGGTGAGCTCCGGCGGAAAGTTGAAACCGGGGTCACGTCTCGGAGGCATCTGGTGTTTTAGAGTGGATGAGAAATTAGAATAGAACAAGGGTCTAATGAGAAAATAGCACTACCCATATGAATGCACAATCATAATCACACCAATCATTTATTCATTCATCTCAAACAAGGTTCAATCTGGGATTACAAAAATCTCACGACTAATCAAAATAACGGCCTAACTGATCGACGAAAAAAATAAAATAACATGGCGGTCGACTAAATGTCTTCATCAATTATTCTTGCGTCCTCCGGTGCGGCGTCCTCTGGTGCGGCGTCTCCTCTTGCGGCTTCCTTCGGTGGAGCTCTCTTCATAATCCTGATCATTGCTTACGAGAGGTCCATCATCTCCACTCGGAAAAAGGTCTTCTCCCAGGTCTATCTTCTCCTCCAGTGTGGCAATATATTTATCCCGGACCTCGATTCTCTCCATAAAATCCTTGACTTCTTCTTCATGTTCAAGGAAGTCCGCGCGTGCTTTCTCCTCTAGTTCCAGTTCACGGAACAACAACCTCCTGTGTACCTTCGAGTTTCGGCGCGTCTGGATTTCCCGGTTCCTGATGAGACTCTCCAAGTCTTGGACATATGAAAGAATGGAGTCGTCCTCTACGGTACGGATGATATCTCCATTCCTAGCTCTGCGAGAAATCATGGCGAGGTCTGATGGGTCGAGCTCGGCCCTGTACTCTTCTCGGAGATGTGCAAGTGCACGATAAATCGCCATGTCTCTTCCGAGGATCCAAGTGAAATCGGTAAACTCAAAGTCAATGGGCTCTGAATGTCCTCCGAAGGTCCTCCCTGGAATGTGCACCATAATCCTGTAGCGGGTATCCGTCGGAAGTGCATTGATAGGCTTCCCGGTGATTGAGGGCAGGGCAATCTTCAGCTTTTTCACGATCTGAACCAGCTTCTTGCCGAGAAGCATCGTCTCATCTGGCTGGCAAAACTCCGGTAGCAGAACTGGGGTGAACTCGGCGGCCATCTAGAATGTTGAAAATCGGGGAGAAGTCAGAAATGAACGGGGGAGAATTACGGAATGATAAGGACATAAAATAAAATAGTCTCTTCCTATGGCTTTCCGATCCTAGGGGTTACGTCCTACGGTCAGCATGTCTCTGATACCATCTCTGTAACGACCCGACCCGAAATCGGTCAAATCTCTGTGTAGCTGTACCATCCCAAGATCATGCTGGCACACACAGTACATTGATGCAAAGATTCAAAGTTCAATCACACCTGAATTTATTACACGATTCTCATATCGAGTCTTTATTACATCATAATAAATTTGGCCGAAGGCCAACTCATGAGAAATAAACTAAATAAAGCTGCGGAAGCGTAGACGAATAGCGAGTCCATCCGACTCCAAAGGGCAATCGCCAAGCGTGGATCGTAGCCTCACTCCTGGTCGGAAAACTCCTCTGCAACATAAGACGTTGCAGCCGTGTAGGTCAGCATTTTGAATATGCCGGCGAGTCATGAAGAGAGAACAACAATAAAACTACTAATACTATATGCAATTTGGCTGTGGGGCTCTAAGTTTCATTGTTTTGCGAAAAAGCCGGTTTTTCCCTACAACAAGGACTTGTTTGCAATTACTACAAAATTGTTGGTAGTTATTGAGATGGTTCCGCCAACCAATGTCTCGTTCCCAATTATTAAATAACCCCACCAATTAATTTATTAAGTTCAGTGTTGAGATATCCGAAATACTCCAATTCCAGAGGCTCATTTGTCCGTAACCGGGGACACGGCTAATCGATTAGGTTGTTACTCTGCAGAGGTTTGTGCACTTTACCCGCAAGAATCGTTCCCTCCTTTATGTCTTCGCACTGCCTGGTGTTTGAAGACGGGACGAACGAAACAGGGTCTTCCGAAGAGTTCCTCTGGGCCACTGCCGGTGCCCATCCAATCCTACCGTTCTTCTACATCTCGTAGCACCGTCCGGCCAGAGTCACGCCTAGGGTCAACCCAGCCAGAGCCCATAATGGCTTGCGGCTGCACAGGTAAGCTTCCGGTCAATGGGGTATCCATCCGTCTCTTCGTGGCTGGGTGAAGCTTTCCGCAAGATGTCATGGCGCTTCTCCATGCATCCCAGCCATCCGCTGGTTTCTCCAGGGTGCCCGTCAACCGTCCTCCACCCAGTAGTGAATTTTGAAGTCCATCTTGAGCTTGACGTCATGGGGTTGTCATCATCTTGACTCTCACATCTCCCTTATGAATCACTCAACCAACCCCGTCTACGAGCATAGCAAAATAAACTACATCGTCCCGGGCATTGGTAACAAGGGAGAAGGGTTCATCCTACCTCATGATACTACTTAAGAACATAACTTAACAAAATTCTCCTACTGCATGCATGGTGGGGAGGTATAACTCTAATGCAATAAAATCATAGGTATTGTAAAAACATGATCAAATGACTTGCCTGGCTGACGGTCTTCGAAAGCTAGCGACTCGTAATAGCAGGCTTCGCACTCCGGAAATTCTACAGAGGCAAACAATAGCACAAATAAGTATAGCAAAATATAACATAACAGCAAGTTGAAGTAAAACACCCACGTACTCAAACCAAAACCAAAGAAAAACTCGGAGAAAGCAAATCAAGGTTTTCATCATATCAAGCAACAACTAAGAAATAGTTTTACACAACTAAAACCTTTCTTAACAGAACCTAAGCATTGGTTTTGCTAACTAACAGAAGGAAAAACATCATACAAACTAGGAGCAAAAAGAATCACATCAAAAGCTATTATAGAACTCCTATTATGCCTAAAACAATCCTAGCAAAGAAAATAAAATAAAATTTTTATTCTACTGTAAATAAAAGTTCATCCTCTGTAGCTACAGAAACTAATCTAAAATAAACTATAACATAACAAAAAATAAAATTATTTACTAACTAGAACAGTAGGAAAACAGTAGTTAGCTAAATAAACAAGAAAAACTTGATTTCGACATAAAACTAATTGTTTATTAAATCTAAAGTACCAAAACAAGTTCCTACTGCTAGGCATGGTCAAAACTAAGCAGTAGAAAAAAGAATCACTAAAAAATAATAATCCTAACTCAATTTATGGCAGAAAAACTAATCTGTCTAAATCTAATATAAAACTATTTCTAATAATTTAAACATGGCTAAACCTATTTTCTACAGAAACTACAACAAATTTGCAAACTAACAAAAAAAGAATCAACTAAAAATAATAAATAACCTAAAAGATATAGATTTTTCAAGATTGGAACTATTCTGTTTTAAAACAGAAACGAAAATAAAACGAAAATAAAACTAACGCGCTAACGGGCCGAAACAGTGAGTGTTCTAAAACTAAACAGCGCCTAAGCGTTTAATAATCCAACGCGTCCACGGGCTAACAGAAATAAACCAGTCGGCCGGTCCAACTAAACCACAACATAAAATAAACCGATCTAAACCGAAACTAAAACCGATCTAAACAAATAAACCTAACCCTTCACTACTTCTAATCTACTCCGTAGATTGCAGATCGAACGGTGGAGGGCGGCTCCGGCGACTTACAGTGTGGCAACGACGGCGACGGACAACGGCGGCTCGGGCGTGGACGGCGCGGCTGCTCCGGTGGTCCTAGGCGGCGGCGGCGACGTCGAGGAGATGCGGCAGAGCGTGGCGAGGTCGAGGGTGGTCTCGGTGGAGCTCGGGGGCGACTGGAGCGGCGGGGACGAGGCGGTGCAGAGCCCGGTGCTCTGCAGCTCCGGCGGGCGGCGAACGAGGTCAGGGGCGACGGCTTCGGGGGCTCCTGGGCAGGTAGATGGTGTCAGGGGGGTGCGCGTGGAAGCGGCGGTTCCGGTGGAGTAGTAGGGAAGAGCAGGGGGTGCTCACCGGCGGCGAAAGTGGCGGTGAACGAGGTGGCGGCGGCGAGATCCAAAGGAGGAGGGCGTGAGCTGTGGTGCTTTTCTGGCTAGGGTTTTTGGGGGGTTCGGGAGAGGAGAGCGAGGGGAACTTATAGGACATGGACTTGGACGAGGGGGCGACGCGGGATCGCGATCCCGAGAAGATCGCGGTGTCGGGCGCGCTCTGCGCGTGCTCCGGTGCGGCGTGCCGTGCGCGAGGGGAAAGAAAGAGGTGGGGCCAGCGCGTCAGTGATAGAGAGAGGGAGAGGGGATCGGGCGTGCGGGCGCGCTGGGGCAGGCCGGTGCTGTCGGCTGGCTCCTGGGTGCTGGGGCAGTTGGCCTGGCCAGCTTGGGGCTTTCTCTTCTTCTTTTTTTTGAAATAGAGGGGAGGAAAAAATATAAATATATATTATTTTTATATAGGACATATATATATCAAAATTCTTAGGGGAATTAATCCTACAACGTGGACATTTTTCCAGAGGTAAAACCCAAACTAAAAAAAAACAATTTCTGGAAATCCCAAATAAAATTCAGATTTGAATTCAAACTTTTTGGCAATACATTTCTTCTGACATTTTTGGAGTGTCATGTTAGCTCCTCTCATACTTTTAAACAAGTATTTGTCAGGGATATTTGAAATAAATTTCGAATGCCAAGTTGAATTCAAATTCAAATAAAACTCAAATGCCTCTGAAAATTTCCAAATGCCACTCAATTCAAACAAAATGCATAGATGCTTAGCTAATAATTGTAAAACATTCCAAATTGAAAATTTGGGATGTTACATCAATTTCATCCTCTCCCAAGATTGTGCAACATGTTCATGATCAAGTTGCTTAAAATTCATTATATCGTTCCTAAGGGAGATGATCTCAGCGGGAGGAAAATACTAGGAAATAAAAGCATCTTTACACTTATTCCATGAATCAATACTATTTTTAGGCAAAGATGAAAACCAAGTTTTAGCACGATCTCGTAGTGAGAACAGAAATAGCTTCAGTTTAACAATATCATTATCCACATCTTTTTTATTTTGCATATCACACAACTCAACGAAAGTATTTAGATGGGATGCGGCATCTTCGCTAGGAAGGTCGGAAAATTGTTCTTTCATAACAAGATTCAACAAAGCGGCATTAATTTCATAAGATTTTGCACCGGTGGTGGGAGCAATTGGAGTACTAATAAAATCATTATTATTAGTGTTAGAAAAGTCACATAAGTTGGTGTTCTCTTGACTCATCATGACAAAGCAAGCAATCTAGCAGACAAGCAAACAAAAAGGAAAAGAAAAGGCGAACGAAAGAAGGGCGAATAAAAAGGCAAATATTTTTGTGTTTTTCTGAAAACATTTTAGAAGTGGGGGAGAGGAAAACAAGAGGAAAATGTCAAATAATTTAATACAAGAGATGAAATCTTATGATGGGTAGTTGGTAGGCTTGATGTAGAACCTCCCCGACAACGGCGCCAAAAATTCTTCCTGCTACTTCTTGAGCTTGCGTTGGTTTTTCCCTTGAAGAGGAAAGGGTGATGCAGCAAAGTAGAGATAAGTATTTCCCTCAGTTTGAGAACTAAGGTATCAATCCAGTAGGAGGTACAAGCAAGTCTCCAATCTATGCACCTGCACAAACACTCAAACACTTGCACCCAACGTGATAAAGGGGTTGTCAATCCCTTCACGGTCACTTGCAAGGATGAGATCCGATAGAGATGGATATAAAATATTACTAAAACGTAAAACAAAATAAAAGTAAATAAAACTCGGCGAGGTATTTTTGGGTTTTTGGTTAAAAGATCTGAAAATATGTAATGGAAAATAGACCCGGGGGCCATAGGTTTCACTAGAGGCTTCTCTCTTTAAGAAAGCATACGATGGGTAAACGAATTACTGTTGAGCAATTGATAGAAAAGCACAAAGTTATGATGATATCTAAGGCAATGATCATGAATAAAGGCATCACGTCCGTGATAAGTGGGCCAACTCCTGCCTGTATCTAGTACTATTACTCCACACATCGACCGCTATCCAGCATGCATCTAGAGTATTAAGTTCATAAGAACAGAGTAACGCCTTAAGTAAGATGACATGATGTAGAGGGATAAACTCAAGCTATCAAATTTTTGAGGCATTGCTTGTGGAGAGGCCCAGACCTGGAGGATCACAGGCCTGCCATGGTGGCCTGGAGCACTGTCTGCCGACCAAAAGTTCAAGGAGGTTTGGCTGTGATGGATATCTTTGTCCAAAACAAAGCTCTGTTACTTAAGAATCTCCACAAGTTTTATAACAGACATAACATTCCATGGGTTAACTTGATTTGGGAGTCCTATTACAGCAATGGTTTGTTGCCTGGCAGTAGTTGGATTGGATCTTTTTGGTGGAAGGCAAACCTTAAGCTCATTGATAACTTCAAATCTTTGGCCACATGTCACATAGGAGATGGAAAGAGTGCTCTATTCTGGGCTGATTTATGGCACTCAGCTTGTCTGCAAGACATGTTCCCTCACCTCTTCTCTTTTGTGAAGAACATGAATACTACTGTACACACCATCATACACACTGAATTTCTGGAGGATCTATTCTATTTACCCTTGACTGTGCAAGCTTTCCAAGAATTTGAAGCTATGGAAGACATTTGTATAGCCTTAAGAGTTTCTGAATCTCTGGAGTGCACTGATACCTAGAGTTACATTTGGGTAAATGATCAATTCTCAGTTGCTAAGGCCTATAAAATGATGATGGGAGTCAAAATAGTGCCCCAGCAGTTCAATTGGATTTGGAATAGCTCTTGTCAGCCAAAGCACAAGGTGTTCTTTTGGAGGCTCCTTCATGACAGGCTCAATACTTGGAATCTTCTACGAAGAATTTTTTTTATCTAGACAACTATAACTATGCTATAAATAATTGTCAACAGGAGGAAACACTTCAACATCTCTTTTGGACCTGCCCTTTTGCAGCCCAGTGTTGGGACCTGATTTGTCCCTCAAGACAGGCCAATGTTTCAGTGCTTGAAGCTTTTGCTGACCTCAAACGGAAACTTCAGGTGCCCTTCTTCATGGAAATCATCATCTTAGCTTCTTGGGCCATTTGGATTTCAAGGAATAATCTCATCTTTCAAGCCATTCAGCCTAGCATTCAGAGGTGGAAAGTCATCTTCTTGGAGGAGCTCAACTGGCTCAGATTTAGAATTAAAAAGAGCTATGCTAGGGCCTTTTGTACATGGCTTGACAGCCTTGTCTTATAATTATAGGTAGATTGTTGTTTTATTTTCTTTTCCTTTTCTTCTGGCTTAACTCAAGCCTTTGTAATGCTACACCTTTGTTTTTCTGTTTTGAAATAATATAAAAATTGCAGTGGGGTTTTGCCCTACTGTGTATAGTCAAAAAAATATGATGTAAACCACATCCTTTTATCCTTGATGGGAACAATACAATACGTGCCTCGCTACCCCTACTATGTCACTGGGTGAGGACACCGCAAGATTGAACCCAAAACTAAGCACATCTCCCATTGCAAGAAGAACCAATCTAGTTGGCCAAACCAAATCGATAGTTCGAAGAGAAATACAAAGATATCAAATCATGCATATAATAATTCAGAGGAGACTCAAATAATATCCATAGATAAGCTGATCATAAATCCACAATTCATCGGATCTCAACAAACATACCGCGAAAAAGTATTACATCGGATAGAACTCCAAGAACATCGAGGAGAACATTGTATTGAAGATCAAAGAGAGAGAAGAAGCCATCTAGCTACTAGCTATGGACCCGTAGGTCTGTGGTAAACTGCTCGTGCATCATCGGTAGGGCGGCAAGGTTGATGTAGAGGCCCTCCGTGATCGAATCCCCCTCCGGCAGATCACCGGAAAAGGCCCCAAGATGGGATCTCATGAGGTCAGAGGCTTGCAGCGGCGGAAAAGTATTTTGGTGGACGCTTATGATGGTTTGGGAATATTTTGGAATTTATAGAGCAAAGATTAGGGTTGGGGACTCCTGAGGGCGCCACAAGCCGGGGGGCGCCCTGAGGGCTTGTGGGCTCCTCGGGACTCCTCTGGCCCCCTCTCCAAGCTACATGGGTGTCTTCTGGTCCAAGAAAAATCATCGCAAAAGTTTTATTCTGTTTGATATTCCTTTCTGAAAAAGCCAAAAGCAAGGACAAAAACAGCAACTAGCACTGGGTACTAGGTTAATAGGTTAGTCCCAAAAAATGATATAAAATAGTATATTAATGCATATAAAACATCCAAAAGAGATAATATAATAGCATGGAACAGTCAAAAATTATAGATACGTTGGAGACGTATCAATTTGCTTTCTTATACTAACGGATCTCACGAAGGTTTTGTTAAGTTTTGTGTGATTGAAGTTTTCAACTTTTGGGTGAGATCACGATGGACGAAGGAATAAGGAGTAGCAAGAGCCTAAGCTTGGGGATGCCCCATGGCACCCCAAGATAATATTCAAGGAGAAACAAGCAACTAAGCTTGGGGATGCCCCGAGTGGCATCCCCTCTTTCTTCTAACGACCATCGGTATTTTACTTGGAGCTATATTTTTATTTGTCACATATCATGAGTTTTGCTTGGAGCGTCTTGTATTATTTGAGTCTTTGCTTGTTTTGCTTTTAGTTTGTCACAAGTATCCTTGTTGGACACACCTATTTGAGAGAGCCAAAATTATGCTATGATTTATTAGAATTGCTCTTTATGCTTCACTTAAAAAAATTGAGCTATGGAATTGCTCTAGTGCTTCACTTATATCTTTTTGAGCACGGTGTGCTTTAATATTCTTGAAGAAATGCTCTCATGCTTCACTTAGATTTATTTGAGAGTTAGTAATTTTGAATAAATTCTCTCATGCTTCACTTATATTATTTTGAGAGACAAAATTTTTTATGCTCATGTTCTTCACTTAGATTTGTTTGAGCTTGTCAAAGCAATTGCAATATATGAAACTAGTCCCAAAGTGATAGATATCCAACAGGGATATAAAAACTTTCATAAAGATCATTGGACAAATTAAACTTGATTCTTTGTAATAGTTTTGACATATGATGATAGTGATATGTGAGTAATGTTGGTGAGTAATTATGCTTTAGAAAGAATATTGGTGTTAAGGTTTGTGATTCCCTATGCAAGCAAAAAATTCAATAGTTATGCAATGAAATTACATCCTACTTGTGGTGCATTATTCGGTGTTAGTTGTGCTTAATGCTCGCTTATGTGATTTTTTGTTTCTTGGTTGGTTGCTTCTCAATATTTTTGCTAGCCTCCACTTGTACTAAGTAGAAATACTACTTGTGCATCCGAAAACCTTAAACCTAGTTTTGCCATATGAGTCCACCATACCTACCTATATGTGGTATTTTCGTGCCGTTCTAAGCAAATTTGTATGTGCCATCTCTAATTTTCAAAATAAATTTCCTTTTTGTGTGCTTGTACCGCTCATGAAGCGGTAGGGAGTGGCCAATATTTTCCAAGCTAGATGTGTTATTCTCAAGGTGAGTGTTTATTTACTTGTCATTGCACGAGAGTACGGTGGTAATAGGGATTCCCAGTCCCGAAATGAAAAAGAAATTTACTTTATGTTGTCAAATAATAAATTCCTTGAAAAGTGTTGGTATGGAAGGCATCCGTGGATACGGCCAGCCATGGATTGTGAGAGAATGGTGGAAAAAGGAATAAATTTTATTTTCTATTTGGGAACCGCCTATGATGTATCTAGCATGGAAAGTGTTAGGAATTACTCGGTCATTTTCGTTGACGGGAGAAGTATGCCTCTCAAAAAATTATCTCTCAATTTAAGCTTTGAGTTCTGGCACCTCTAAAAATCCCTACTTCCCTCTGCGAAGTGCCAATCTATTTACTTTATGCAACTTTTATTTTTATTTGAGTCTCCATCTTCTGTTATAAAGCACCAACTAAGGGGCACTACAATCATACTTGAGCATAGGATGTAGCTAATATGCGAGTGTATTTCATGAATGGATCAATGACTGAGCATGATGGGCTAGGGATAACTTGCTTTAGTGTTGATATTTTAAAAGACATGTTTGCTTTTTGATATGCTTGAGTATTGAAATCTTCATGTCAAAACTAGACTATTACTTTGAACCATATAAAAGTCCAAATGTTCATGCTATAAAATAAAAGAATATATGATGAACATCTTAGGCAGCATTCCACATATAAAATTTTGTTTTTATCATTTACCTACTCGAGGACGAGCATGAATTAAGCTTGTGGATGCTGATATGTCTCCAACGTATCTATAATTTTTTATTGTTCCATGCTGTTATATTATCATTCTTGAATGTTTTACAATCATTTTATAGCAACTTTATATCATTTTTTGGGACTAACCTATTGACATAGTGCCGAGTGCCAGTTGCTATTTTTTGCTTGTTTTTTACTTCGCGGAATATTAGTACCAAACGAAGTCCAAACACAGCGAAACATTTTGGAGATTTTTTTGGACCAGAAGACACCACATGGGCCAAAGAACCAGAGGGGAGCCCCGAGGTGGGCACTATCGGTGTTAAAACCAGCGGATCTCGGGTAGGGGGTCCCGAACTGTGTGCTAGGGTCGGTGGTAACAGGGGACACGATGTTTACCCAGGTTCGGGCCCTCTCTATGGAGGTAATACCCTACTTCCTGCTTGATTTATCTTGATGAGTATGAGTATTACAAGAGTTGATCTACCACGAGATCGTAATGGCTGAAACCCTAGAAGTCTAGCCTGTATGATTATGATTGCCTCTATGGACTAAACCCTCCAGTTTATATAGACACCGGAGGGGACTAGGGTTGTATAAAGTCGGTTACAGAGAAAGGAATCTTCATATCTGAACGCCAGGCTTGCCATCCACGCCAAGGAGTGTCCCATCCGGACACGGGAGAGAGTCTTCTGTCTTGTACCTTCACGACCCATCAGTCCGGCCCATGTCCAATAGGTCGGACGCCCGAGGACCCCTTAATCCAGGACTCCCTCTGTAGCCCGTGAACCAGGCTTCAATGATGAGGTGTCCGGCGCGCAGATTGTATTCGGCATTGCAAGGCGGGTTCCTCCTCCGGTCACTTCAAAGCACCCGACTTAGAGAGCTGTATTCGGCTTGTGATTTAATGTCACGCCCCTCAGCTTCTGTGCCTCCATTGCTTTTGCCTCCACGTGTCAAGCGAATACGAAAGGGCAGGGTATTTTTGCACATAACACCCTGGCCATGCAAGAAAGGCATCTATTTAACTGGGTTGGATCTTAGATCCATTCCACAACCAGCGGAAAATCCTCAGAGCCTCGCCTGGGGAAACCATTCAACATGGCTAGCGTCCCCGGTTCTTCCTCCCGCCCTCACGGCTCCAAAAAAGGTGGTTGGTAGAGATGTTCTATACCCCATAAGCAGTTGGCTAAGCTCCAAACACAGGGATTCCTTCCCCCCGCGGATCTGGTCCCTGTTCGAGCAGGATTGTCCTCCTTCACAAGCGAAGTTCTGGCGGAAAATTTCCCCAATCCAACCAGGGGGAACGGGTGTGCTTCATATCCTACTTGTTGAGAGGCGTCGGGTTTCCAATCCACCCTTTCCTCCGTGCACTCCTGGAGTATTACAGCCTCCAACTGCACAACCTCACGCCGGCCTCTATCCTACACATCACGGGTTTTGTTGCCCTTTGCGAGCTTTTCCTAGGCTGTGAAGCCCACTTTGATTTATGGAGGAAGCTATTCTGCCTCGTCCCTCGCAACCAAGAGGGGTCGATATTCGAGGCGGGCGGCGTAGTATGGCGCGTAGCTGGGACCGGATACCTGTCCGGCACGCCGAAGAAGGCGCCCGAAGAATGGCCCTCAGAATGGTTCTATATTGAGGACGTCGCTCTCCCCGACCCAGTTCGAGTGGGTCTACCCGAATTTTCAAACGCTCCGTTGAAGAAACGCCACAGCTAGCGCCCTCGGAGCCTCGAGGAGGAAGGTAGCACAGAAGTCTGTCAATTGATGGGCAAGATAAGGACACTTGCCAAGTCCAGATTATCAATAATCAAGGTAATGGTGACTTCCATAGTGCGGGGGGTCCAGCCACTCCAATACAGAGGGCTTCCCATGTGGCACTATAATGGGGAAGATGACGCCTCACGCTGTGGTCGGAAGGGCCAAGACACCCCCGTCGCTTTGGTCAAAATACTGGCCGAACTGTACAAAGGGAAGAAAGAGGAGTTCACTCATCTTAAACGTCGAGATGGATTTTCCATGTACAATCCTCCTAGCTGGGTGAGTTCTAACCCCACAACTTTACTCAATTCTTTTCCTGAGTCACTTTTAACGAGCATCAATCCACCCATTTGTAATAGGAATGGCGGAAGGTTACCAAAGGGATCCATAGCCCCGCCCCGTAGCCAGAGAATCACAACAGGGACCTTGACCCCGGATTCGAAGAGGATCCGGACATATTTGTGGAGCTTGAGGATGGAGTGTTCTACCAGGCGATCTATGACGACACGGAAGTGGCCATCATCACTGACTATCCCAGTCTCCTCCCTGCCTCACATGTAAGTAATCAAGATACACCTTCTTCGAAAGAGTTTCCTCATTACACCTCACTTTTTCGTGCACCAAAGGGGAGGCGCCCGACGCCTCAACGTGCACCAGGGGCATCTCCTAGGAGAGCGGCGCCCGTGCCGAGCAAATCTTCGAAGAGGAAGGCGAACGACAACACGGCAGAGCCTTCATCAAAGAGGTATGGTTTTTTAATCATGCCCTCTGGCAGTCACATCAAACTATGACATTATCCGCTGTGTTTTATCAGGAAAAGCTTTCGCCGGACTATGTTCGGGGATCCTGCCGGCCGCGCCTCCATAGGTCAGGTTCCAGACCCTGCCTTAAAGGCAAGGGCTGATATGAGAGTGACGCCAGATTGTCCTTCGGCAGAGGATTCAGATGATGTATCTGTCACAAACTCTGAAGTGGAAAGCGCTATGGATCATCGACGCCGGCGGGCCGCTCTTCGCGACCCCGGCTTTTCAAAAGAGGCATTCAATGCCTTCAGCTCGACTGATGCATACATCCGAGCTACTCGAGACGGGCTTACCAGAGCCACAGACCAGCATTTGAAAGATATGCGGGTAAGTACACATTTGTAGAAATCTGATAATTATATACCAGTAGCCCCCGAGACTTGAAGCAGTTGATACAACTGATTTAAGGATCATTTTATAACCAGGTGCTCACGGAGAAGAACAAGCTGCTGTCTCAAGAGCTGGAAAAGTGCCGGACCCAGCTAGCTGCGGCAACTGCCGAACTGGAGAAATCCAAGGAGGCACCGCCTGGTAATGTTTCCCTCCATCAAGAAAAATATGATCATATACCAACAATATTAATACTGGTATATCTCCCATGGTAGGATCCTCAGATCAACTGAAAGAGGAACTAAACGTCGCGCAGGCGGGTGAACAAGAGGCCAAGAGGCAACTGGCCGCGGGCGAACGTGTGCTGAAACGGGTTAGGGATGATAAAAACAAGCTGCAGGATTCAAACACCCTGCTGGGTGAAGAACTAAAAGATGTGCGAGCCCAGCTAGCTGATGCCGTAAAGGATAATAAGAGACTACGAGGCGGCATATTCAGTATGCTTTTCAAACTTGTCTCCCCATAATTCGGCGAGGGCAGGAACTAGCAGATTTATGTCTGCAGGTATGTTGACTGGCCGTCCTGAAGAGGAAATGTCCGGATCTCAAGGCGACCTGCTACAAGAGCTGTCCCAAATGCACGAGCAAGTTCAGTAAATAATGTGGAGTATTGCCAAGGCTTTATGGCCATCCGCTTCTCCTCTAGGAAGTATGGCGGAGCTCGTGGAGCTATTCAAAGGAGCACGTCAGCGTATTCGATTATGGAAGATAGCAGCCTGCTGAGAAGGTGCGCGAGAGGCCTGGGCCATGGTGAAGACACGGTACTCCAAGCTTGATCCGAATCATATGTCCCGGGTCGGGCCTAAAGGGTCAGATGGAAAAGAAATTCCAGTTAGTTTAGTATATGACCAAGTAAAGGTAGCCGCCAAATATTCCCAACAAGATTGTAAGCTAGACAGCCTGTTAGAAGGCACAGAGGAAGAAGTTTTTAGTCCAAGTGACTATGTACTTCAATTGACATAATTGTCCCTAGCCGGATTGTAAACGATTGTTATGGCAGACCTTTTTTGCTTCAACCTCTGGAACCGAAGGTGCGGAGTGTTTCCGAATACCAAAGCGGCAATATAGACCGGGGTATGCGTGGAAACCAGGCGTAGGGGTCATAGTTGCTTGAACAAA
The DNA here is from genome assembly GCF_018294505.1 of Triticum aestivum. NCBI lineage: Eukaryota > Viridiplantae > Streptophyta > Magnoliopsida > Poales > Poaceae > Triticum > Triticum aestivum. Next base: position 252,482,312 of record NC_057808.1, on the reverse strand, counting down.
CAAGTTGTATCCGGCTAGCTATGTTATATTACATTTTAATTGTAAGAAACATCTTCTAGAGAGAATAGTTCCGTTAAGGGTTCCTTTCCCTGGGTGAACATGCGTTAGTGTGCATGTTCGAACTGTGATTGAAAAAATCGCAGTGTACTTGACATCTGGGGGTTCATAGTGTAATGAGTGTAACACGTCTTTAGTCCACCGACCGAATATTCCCTTAAGAATGCTAGCTTTCGGCTTCACCCAGTCTGAGGTACACGTCCAGATGTCCCGGCAGTAACAATCGCAGAGGTGCTCCCTTTATGCCCTAGCCGAACAAATGGGAACGTAGGGCATAAGCACAGGAGCCAGGCAACCCAACTTGGCAAAAACTTAAGTCATAACGATGCATATAATGGCGAAGAAAAGGTACATATCCGGAAGAGGAAACATGTGTGTTGAGCTTGATGCTCGTAAAATAATAATAAGCTTCTGTAAAAGAAGCCCCCAGGTATTATGAGCATGTACATTTAAGGATGTGCGCGTCATAGGTGTGCGGTGTAGCCGCACGAGAGCTTAAAGCTAGAAGAAAAGTTAAAGAGAGGAAACAAAAAAAGAAATAATGGAAACAAAGGGAGAAGGAGACGAACAAAGAGTCCGGCTCTAGGCGTAGAATCTTCGGAGTCTGGCGGCGTTCCACGGGTTCGGCTCTAAGCGGTTGTCCGATGCGTCACGCAGGCGGTATGCTCCTCCAGTGAGAACTTCATCTATGATGAAGGGACCCTCCCACTTGGGCTTGAGTTTGTCCTTTTTCTTCTCTAGTAAGCGTAGAACGAGTTCGCCAACGTTATAAGTCTTGGCCCGCACTTCTCGACTTTGATATCTGCGAGCCTGTTGTTGATCAAATGCGGAACGGGCTTTTGTGACGTCTTGCTCCTCCTCCAGGGCATCTAAGCTATCTTGCCGATCAAGCTCGGCCTCTCTCTCTTCATACATGCGCACTCTAGGTGAGTCATGAATAATGTCGCAGGGTAACACAACCTCTGCGCCGTTCATCATGAAGAAAGGTGTATATCCGGTAGTGCGATTGGGCGTGGTCCACAGCCCCCAGAGTACAAAGTCAAGCTCCTCAACCCAGTGCTTGTCTGATTCTTTCAATGACCGCACTAGTCTGGGCTTAATGCCGCTCATAATAAGACCATTAGCTCGTTCGACTTGATCGTTTGTTTGTGGGTGGTAGACCGAGGCGTAATCGAGCTTAATGCCCAATTTAGCACACCAGGATTTCACTTCATCGGCTGTGAAATTGGAGCCGTTATCGGTGATGATACTATGCGGGACACCATAACGGTGCACGACACCGGATATAAAGTCTATCACCGGTACGGATTCGGCCGTTTTTACTGGTTTGGCCTCTATCTATTTTGTGAATTTATCTACCATGACTAGTAGATACTTTTTCTTATGGCTTCCTCCTTTAAGGGGTCCGACCATATCAAGCCCCCAGGCCGCAAATGGCCAAGTAATGGGGATTATTTGTAGAGCGGTAGGCGGCAGATGGCTTTGATTAGCAAAGAGCTGGCATCCGACACAACGTTGGACCAAGTCTTGTGCATCTGCTCGGGCCGTCGGCCAAAGGAAACCCGTACGGAAGACCTTACTTACAAGGGCCCGAGCTGCGGTGTGGTGACCGCCGAGACCAGCATGGATTTGTGCTAGGAGCTGCCGTCCCTCTTCTTCGGAGATACATCTTTGAAGGACTCCGGTAGCACTTTTCTTGTAGAGCTCTCTGTCATGGACCTTGTAGGCTTTCGAGCGCCGAACAATGCAGCGAGCCTCATTCTGGTCCTCAGTGAGCTCTCACCTATTAAGGTAGGCCAAGAAGGGTTCGGTCATGGGGCAATTACTGCCATTATTAGATGGGCCGATGGTGTTATTTCGGTGGCTGAGCCCCCAATGATATCGGTATTATGTTCGGAATCTGGGGGTATAATTGGATCCGGACTAGTGTTGTCGCTCTCATCCTGCCACACCACAGATGGCTTGAAGAGCCTTTCCAAAAAGATTTTGGGCGGGACGGGGTCACGCTTGGCGCCCATGCGAGCAAGGACATCCGCCGCTTGATTGCTTTCTCGAGCCACATGATGAAACTCGAGTCCCTCGAACCGAGCTGATATTTTGAGTACGGCGTTGCGATAGGCCGCCATCTTCGGATCCTTGGTGTCAAAGTCTCCATTTATTTGGGATATTGCGAGATTTGAATCCCCACGCACCTCCAAGCGTTGTATGCCCATGGAGGTAGCCATCCGAAGACCGTGCAATAAGGCTTCGTATTCGGCTGCATTGCTGGAGTCTGTGTATAATATTTGGAGTACGTATTGGACTGTGTCTCCAGTGGGGGACGTTAAAACGACGCCCGCTCCTAAACCAGCCAGCATTTTAGAGCCATCGAAGTACATGACCTAGTTGGAATATCTGTCGTATTCTTTAGGGAGTTCGGCCTCTGTCCATTCGGTGACGAAGTCGGCCAGTACTTGGGATTTGATGGCCTGCCGTGGTTTGTATGTTATATCGAATGGCAGGAGCTCAATGGCCCACTTAGCAATCCGGCCCGTAGCATCACGGTTGTTTATTATGTCATTGAGTGGTACTTCAGAAGCCACCGTGATAGAGCACTCTTGGAAGTAGTGTCGTAGCTTCCGAGATGCCATGAAGACCGCATATGCTATCTTTTGGTAATGAGGGTACCGGGATTTGCATGGTGTGAAGACAGTGGATACGTAGTACACTGGTTTCTGGAGTGGGAATTTGTGTCCGTCCGCCTCTCGCTCAACGATGAGCACCGCGCTCACCACCTGGTGTGTTGCAGAGATGTATAATAAGATTGGTTCGCCGACGTTCGGCGCGGCCAGGATTGGGTTGCTCGCTAAAAGAGCTTTTATTTCTTCCAGTCCAGCCATTGCTGCATCCGTCCACTCGAAGTGTACGGTGCATTGGAGAAGGTGATAAAGTGGCAATGCTTTTTCTCCTAATATGGAGATAAAGCGGCTTAAAGCTGCCACGCATCCGGCTAGTTTTTGGACCTGTGTGAGGTCTGTTGGTATAGCCAGTTGTGACAAAGCCCGGATTTTGGCTGGATTTGCCGCAATTCCTCTATTGGAAACGATGAAGCCCAGAAGTTTTCCAGCGGGAACGCCGAAAACACACTTTTCCAGATTGAACTTGATGTCATATGTGCGGAGGTTGTCGAATGTGAGGCGCATGTCGTCTATTAATGACTCGACGTGCCTAGTCTTGATGACGACATCATCCACATATTCTTCAACTGTCTTGCCGATTTGTTTCTCCAGGCATGTTTGAATCATGCGTTGGTAGGTAGCGCTGGCGTTTTTGAGCCCGAAGGGCATAGTGTTGAAGCAGAAAGGCCCGTATGGGGTAATGAATACGGTTGCGGCTTGGTCGGACTCCTTCATCATGATTTGATGGTATCCGGAGTATGCGTCGAGGAAACATAGTGAGTCGTGTCCTGTAGTAGCATCGATAATCTGATCAATGAGGGGAAGGGGGAAGGGATCCTTAGGGCAGGCCTTGTTGAGGTCTTTGAAATCGATGCACAGGCGCCAGGATTTATCCTTCTTTGGCACCATCACCAGGTTTGCTAGCCAGTCCAGGTGTTTTATTTCTCTGATGAATCTGGCCTTAGTTAACTTGGCTAGCTCCTCCCCCATAGCTTGTCGTTTGGGTTCAGAAAAACGCCGCGATGTTTGCTTGACCGGCTTATGTCCCTTTAATATATTGAGGCTGTGTTCAGCTAACCTGCGTGGGATCCCTGGCATATCGGAAGGGTGCCAAGCGAATATGTCCCAGTTCTCGCGCAGGAACTCTCATAGCGCGGCGTCGACCGTTGGGTCCAGATGTGCCCCGATGGATGCTGTCTTCTTGGGGTCCGTCTGGTGGACTTGAAATTTGACTATTTCATCTGCTGGTTTAAAGGAGGTGAATTTGGGTCATTTGTCCAAGATTACGTCATCCCTATCCACCGTGGAGCGTAGTGCGGTTAACTCTTCGGCAGCGAGGGCGTCAGACAGTGCCTCGAGGGCCAGTGATGTGGTTTTTTTTTCTGCGTGGAGTGATATGTCCGGATCACTGGCAAGAGTGATAATACCATTGGGCCCGAGCATCTTGAGCTTCATGTACCCGTAATGAGGTATAGCTTGGAAGCGTGTAAATCCATCTCGCCCCAATAGGCCGTGATATCCACTGTTGAAAGGGGGCACTTGGAAGGTTATCTCTTTGGACCGATAATTCTTTGGCGTGTCGAATACCATGTCGAGCGTGATTTTTCCCGCGCATCACGCTTCCCGACTAGGAATGATTCCTCGGAAGGGCGTGCTACTTTGCTCGATGCGGCTCCTGTCTATTTCCATTTTGTTGAGTGTATCCTCGTAGATGAGGTTTAGTCCGCTGCCGCCGTCCATGAGCACTTTGGTGAGCCGAAAACCGTCCACAATTTGATTGAGGACCAGGGCGGCTGGTGCCCGGACTGTCCGGAATTTTGGTTCGTCACTGGCATTGAAAGTTATGGCCGTGTCGTTCCAGGGGTTTATTGTTGCGACTTGGCAGACTTTGGCGAGGTCGCGGAAGGCCCTTTTGCACCGATTGTTTGAAGCGAAGGCCTGAAAGACTGTCAATACGATGAGGTCGTCATCCTTCGGGGGGTGTTGCTCTGGGGTATTTTTGGTGAGGATATCCTCGCCGCTCTTGGCCACTTGCCGGAGTATCCAACATGCTCTAAGGCTATGGGTTGGTATGGTATCCGGTGTTGTGTGTATTTTGCATGGCCTATCGAGCCATCCCTCCAGAATGGTTCCGTGCCTCGTAATGGGCTTAGATTTCATTACTATTGGATCGGGCGCCCTGCGAGGGTGCGTCCTTTTTGCCTGGACGAGGGGTTGAGTGGAAGATGGTGGTTCCCAGCGAGCTGCCTGAGTTTTCCAGGCGCTTTCCATTGCGCAGTACTTCTGTACTATGGTTGCCAAGTCAGCAAAGTGTGATGCGCGACGGCGGTTGATGGCGTTGAGGATTCCTTCGTCCGTGCAATTATTGCAGAATGCTAAGATCGCGTCTTCGTCGCGGCAATCTTTAATCTTGTCTTTGACCAGGAGGAATCTGTCCCAAAAGTGATGGACTGTTTCCTGAGACTGCTGTCGTATGTACCTGAGATTGCGTATATCTGGGTGGGTGCGTGGCTTCGAATCTGAACCCTGACCCAATTTGGGATCCAGAGTTTGAGAAACTTCCGAGCTTAATAGTTCGGGCTCCGGGATATCAACCGATTTTTCAGATCCACCGTCCGATTTTGAGGACATGGCATGTCTTTCCGCGGACAGGTATCCTGCTCTTCGAGCTCGGAAATCCGAACATAGTTCGTCCTCAATATAGAGGAAGAGTTGTTGTTTCGCTCCTCTACTTCCGCTATCTAACGGGTGATCGGCGGAGATTTGATTTCTCTTTGATCGGGTTTAAGCCCAATCCGATCGTAGGTTGTAGCGACCCCCATGGCGGTGATGCGATCCAGGAGTTTGTTTAAAGACGACAACTCGGACGGATCCATCCGTTTGGAGTGTTCGGAGTCGATACAGAGACGATTTTCGATGATCTGAGAAGTCATCATCGGCTTGACAGCCGAGCGGGCGGTCATGGTGAAGCCGCCCAGCCGGAGGGTTTGGCCTGAGGCCAGGGGTCCTCCGGAGGTGATACTGTCCTTGATAACATGGCGAGCCATCAATCCTGTCTTCGACGTCACAGTGGAACTCTCAATCAAAGCACCAATGTCGGTGTCAAAACCGGCGGATCTCGGGTAGGGGTTCCCGAACTGTGCGTCTAGGATCGATGGTAACAGGAGACAGGGGACACGATGTTTACCCAGGTTCGGGCCCTCTCTATGGAGGTAATACCCTACTTCCTGCTTGATTGATCTTGATGAATATGAGTATTACAAGAGTTGATCTACCACGAGATCGTAATGGCTGAAACCCTAGAAGTCTAGCAAGTATGATTATGATTGCCTCTACGGACTAAACCCTCCGATTTATATAGACACCGGAGGGGACTAGGGTTGTACAAAGTCGGTTACAGAGAAAGGAATCTTCATATCCGAACGCCAGGCTTGCCATCCACGCCAAGGAGTGTCCCATTCGGACACGGGAGTGAGTCTTCTGTCTTGTATCTTCACGGCCCATCAGTCCGGCCCATGTCCAACAGGTCGGACGCCCGAGGACCCCTTAATCCAGGACTCCCTCAGGCACAACCCACCAGGGCGCACCTGGAGGCCCAGGTGTGCCCAAATGGGTTGTGCCCACCTCGGTGGCCTCCCGCACCGCCTCTTCGCTCTACAAATACCCCCAATATTCTAGAAACCCTAGGGGAGTCGACGAAAAACAATTCCAGCCGTCGCAAGTTCCAGAACCACGAGATCCAATCTAGACACCATCACAGAGGGGTTCATCACCCTCATTGGTGCCTCTCCGATGATGCGTGAGTATTTCATCAAAAACCTACGGGTCCGTAGGCAGTAGCTAGATGGCTTCTTCTCTCTTTTTGATTCTCAATACAATGGTCTCTTGGAGATCTATTTGATGTAACTCTTTTTGTAGTGTGTTTGTTGGGATCCGATGAACTTTGAGTTTATGATCAGATCTATATCCATGAAAGTTATCCGAGTCTTCTTTGATCTCTTATATGCATGATTACTTATAGCCTCGTATTTCTTCTTCAAATCTTTGGTTTAGTTATGCCAACTAGATCGCTTTTTCTTGCCATGGGAAGAGGTGCTTTGTGATGGGTTCGATCATGCGGTGTTCTTTCCCAGTGACAGAAGGGGCAACAAGACACGCATGTATCGTTGCTATTAAGGATAAGAACATGGGGGCTATTCCTACATGAATAGATCTCGTCTACATCATGTCATCGTTCTTATTGCATTACTCCGCTTCTCCATGAACTTACTACACTAGATGCATGCTGGATAGCGGTCGATGTGTGGAGTAATAGTAGTAGATACAGGCAGGAGTCAGTCTACTAATCATGGATGTGATGCCTATATAATGATCATTGCGTGGATATCGTCATAATTATTCTATGTTCTATCAATTTCCCAACAGTAATTGGTTGGGATTTTTATTTCTGTGCCCCTGGTTCCTTAGCTCTACTCATCCATCCCCACTCTGTTAACTTTTGCTCACTTTTCCCCACTCCTTGCCCGAAACCCTCAGAACAGGTTATAACGGACGTTGCCGTCAGGTCAATGCCTTTGACCGTTAGCTGATGAGTGGGGCCGCGTATACGTGGGCGCATGCATGACCGCGGTCGTGGGGTAGCACGTGTCCATGGACATGCCCGAAATGTCCCATCATACAAAGAGGGCAACCACCTCCATCGCCCCTACCATTTTCCCCCAAATCCCCTCCCTGCCGGATCGTCTTCCTCTCCCAAACCCCACCGGCGTCATCTCGCTTTCCTCCACTGCCTGCACTGCACCGTCTCGCTCTCCCCCACCGCATCCTCTTCCTCACCTTCATCGCCTCCATCTGTCAGATGGCCGACGCTCGTGGCGATGCCGGCGCAGCGGTCGGAGATGTGGTGGAGCTGCAGGATCAGGGTGCGGTGACCGCTGATGTTGGCGGCGTCCACGGCGGTGTGGGGAAACTCGCAACCGCTGCGGATGTGGCGGGCTCCGCCTCATCGCTGCAGAAGGTGACAGCGTCGAGCGGCGCAGTCCATCCCGATGCCCCCGTTGCGCCGCCTGTCGTGGAGGAGCAGGTATTTTCACTTGCTTAGCTTGTAGAGTTAGTTGCTCCCTAGTTGCATTGGTTAGATTGTGATTCATACAGTAGTTCAGATGGTTAGAGTAGTTGGTTTGACGGATGGGCCGGGGTTTTTTTGTATGGGTTGGGGGGATGGGGGTTTTTTGGACTAGGGTTTGTTGGATAAATTCATTGCAAAAATGCTAGCTAGATGTTGTGAACTATGATTTTAGGTGCTACAATGATTGGGGTTTTAATATTTGTTTTTAGATTTGGATAAATTCGTTGCAAAAATGCTAGATGTTGTGATTAGATTGGGGTTTTTAATGCTATGATGCTTATTAGATTTGTTTTTAGTGCTCACAGATTGGGGTTTTTAATGCTACTCAGATTCGTTGCCTTAGATTGGGTCCCTATTAGATTTATTTTTGAATGCTACTCAGATTGGGGTTTTGAATTATGCCCAAATGGAATCCATTGATTAAGAAGTTATTTGATTCATTGGTATATTAATTTTTCCACAATATGTAGTTATATTAGCTATGTTCTTCAATGTGTGTGCATGACCAATGATCAATGTGTTATTTGAATGTCATATTGGGATTTTTGATCAACGTGTGTGCAAATCTAATACATTGATATACTAGTGATGGATGTGGTTTTTGAATGCATATAGCTAAGGGGCACAGAAATAAAAAAACCCCACTTCCAAAACATTTCTGATATTGGGAGTATATTAGCCCTATGATCAATGTTTCATGTGTGTACATCTAAATTTTCAATTGGCTACTAGTGATGGATGTAATTGTATATTCAGGAGGATGATGGTTGGGGGGGAGTGGAAGCTGGCCGACTACGACCCGTGCGAGGGGGCGTTTAGTGACGATTCTGAATATGAGGTAAGCCTATCCCTTGTTCATTTAGTTCCTTTGACATGGTGTATATGAATCTATAATGTATTAATGCAATTCATTCATGTGTGCAGTATGATTCTGGAGATGATGTGTACAAGGGCAACATCGCGTCCTTCACAGCCAAGGAGGTGGAGAAGATCAAGGCCAAGGGAGTTGCTTCCTTCTATAACCCCAAGTTCAAGAAGTGGCATTGCCCCTACTGCACCACCAAGCCAAAGCCAAGGGATGGCCGCTTCGATCACCTTCTATCTCATGCTGAGGATGTGGCGATTCGCAGGGAGGACTACATGATCAGGGGGCAGCATGCCGCCCTCGCGAAGGCCCTCACTCCGGCGTGATGTGATCGATGATGTGATGTTGTGTTACTTTTGGTTTGGTTTGTTGAACTGTTGTGTTACTTTTGGTTTGTTGAACTGAATCTCGTTGGTTATGGTATGTTGAACTGAATCTCGTTGGTTATGCTAGTAATCTCGTTGTTATCTATATTTGTCTGTCCTTAAATTTTCCTGTGGTATATTTGTCTGTCCTGAATCTATGGTTAGTTATGTTTAGATGTTGTGAACTATGATTTTAGGTGCTGCAATGATCACACATGTTGTGTAGGAAATCAAATGCATGCTCCAAATGAGATCATGTAAACTTTGGCAAACCTGGACAGTATAAATTAAAAATTGCAAAAACAAGTAAATCCTTGGCAAACTATCTATGTTTGTGTAGGAGATCATGTGTGCAAAATTTAAAGTGATTTAGAGGAAGTCAAACAAATTTGAATTTGAGAAATGTGCTCCAAATGAGCTCCCAGGCTAGGGTAAACAACCCATTTGTAATCAAGTTTTTTTGGACCTACCCTAAATGAGCCAAATGTTTTTTATTAACACATATTCACTTTCCATAGTGTAGATTCAAAGTCTCACTATTTTTTGAATTAATTCATATTTTTACATTTTCTTTTGAAAACATATGATTTAATATAAAAACTATTAAAAACACGTTTTGAAATATGAAAATGGAAAACTAACTTCAGATCCTTCTTATTCACTTTAAAATAAAGCTTTGATGATTTTTTTAATTTTTCAAAAATAGAAGGTAACACCACCTCCTCTCCTTGAACTCTATGAAATCATGTACATGATAGCTCATATGTGTGAAGGTTTTCTCATGAAAATGACCATAGACCAAGTTTATGATTTTTGGTTGGTAACATGTCACATAAGACAACATTGTGCGCAGGTTTTATATATTTTTATTTTTTTTAAATTAATGGTGCTCATTTGACCTCGATCGAGCCAGCTAGGGTTTTTTCATGAAAATGACCATAGACCAAGTTTTGTATTTTTCCTCGTTAGTTTGTCTTATAAAACGACGAACGTCGAAGGTTTCATATTTTTCGATTTTTTTAAATTAGTTATGCTCAGTCAAAGCCTTCGAAACCCCGTTGACCAGCTGAAAACCCCTCTAAACCCCGTGGGGTTTCGCCTAACCCTAGCTCCCAACATCAGCCGTCCGATCATACCCTCGCGCCAAGCGACAGCCCTCAGATCTGGTCTTCTAGAAGGAATTAGGTGGGCTGGCTGCGTGCAGGCTCCGCACCGTTGGATCATAAGGATGGCTCCGCATTGTTGGATCGTGGGGCGATCCGCGAGAGGTGATCCTATTGGTTGTGCTCGGCTGCTCGCCCACCACTGACTCCTTGAAAAAAAATTGTTATTGGGCCCAAAAGGAAACCAAGCTCTGGTTGGGCCGTAGAATAGCGTCATTTTTTTGCATCGTTTGCTCTGTTTTTTGTGAACGTGTTGGCTCTGTATTTTTGCAACGTTTGAAATCAATTGACATTGCGTAGAAAATGACAAAATTTTTAAGGGCCAAATTTATTTTTATCATGCAAAATGGCCACAAACTATTCAAAAATTGTCTCTTTCTGTTCATATAATATATATGACCACGGATTCCCACGCGTGCAATTAGCTTCTTTTACTTCTTCTTTTTCAAACCACCGTTTCCCACGCGTGTACACTCCCGATGCTGCGGTGGGTTTGAAAACGGGTTACTTCACATTTGACCCCGCTATTGCCACGGCCAAATAACACGTAGCACTACGGCTATTTAAGCCACCCTCTGCCTCTGCCATCCCTCATCCATCTCCCATCCCCTCTGCCATCTGCCCTTCTTGCTCTTCAACCACTTCTGCTTCTTCTAGCACATCCTCAGCCATGCAGTACACCGGACCAACCTACCACTTCCCACCCACCGAGCCGGAGAGGCTCTACCCTCCTAGCGTGTACGTTGAGCACACACTACGTGTGTGGGAAATATCAAGGCCGAGGACCGCAAGGAACTTCACCGAGTTCTTCCTCGCGTCCGGCTATCACCACCTCCCACGGGGATCTCCAAGGATGTTCTGTGTCGAGGAGGTCATCCAAAACGGGGTAGTGGTTGCTCTCCTTGCGCACTTCACCAACACATTCGACGCCTTCTACCTCCTCGGCCGGGTGTTTTGGTGTGGCTGCGAGTTCATCGCTTTCACCACCCACAACATGTTCACGGAGTACACCAACATCTTCCCCACCACTTCCCGCATGCACACTCTTCCGTACCCCATCAACAATGCCCCGGAGGAGCAGTGAAGGGCGCCCGGAGGAGGGGCGAGGTGGAGAAGGCGGCGTCTAGGGTTCTAAACCCTCTATCTTTTTTTGAGTCTATGTTATGTTTTTAGTTGTAATCCCATTGAACTATGTGAGAGATGCTATGGGCTTGTTGGCCCTTTTATCAAGTTCTATTATTGAGTTTTCTATCTATTCTATTATGAAGTTCTTCCTAGTTTCAACTATGTGATCGTGCTATGGGCTTGTTGGCCCTATCTACATGTATGTTGGTTGTTTTCTTAGAGAGCTCGCTTTGTTAGTAACCACCTAGTGCATGCAGCCACAACGAACCCTTCTTTTCTTACACAAGCCACAAATATGTAGCCACCTAGCTAGTGCATGCATCCAAAACATATTTGTTCAATTTATTTGTTGTAGCAAAACGGGTGCAGGTGCGAGTGGATCGAAAAGGCTGCAACTGATCGTAAAAAATGATGCTCTAAATCGAGGAGACAAGTGTGCGAGAAGAGAGGAACCAGTGGCAGCGACTGTCGCTGCATCCGTGGAGGTTGGCGTGCACGAAAGCGGCTCGGTCAGTGCATCGTGGCGGCACGCAACAGCGCATGCAGGCTCGGTCGGCGCATCGACGCATGCAGGCAGGCATGTTGGGTGCATGCATAGCAGGCTTCTGTCGTGGTGGCACGCGCAGGCGTTTAATGCAAGGGACGGCCCAACAAAACCACGGCCCAACGGTCAAACAGCTACACCCCCAACGCGGCCCCACTCGTTAGGGTTAACGGTCAAAGCACTGACCCGACGGCGACGTCCGTTGTGACCTCTTCTGAGGGTTTCGGGCAAGGGAGTGGGGAAAACTGAGCAAAAGTTAAGAGCGTGGGGATGGATGAGTAGAGCTAAGGAACCAGGGGCACAGATGTAAATATCCCTAATTTGTTTACCCACCGTGTGCTATTTTCTTGAGAGAAGCCACTAGCGAAATCTATGGGCCCCGGGTCTATTTTCCCATCATATATTTGTATATCTATATTGCTATTTGCCTTTTTCTTTATTTGCACCTTTTATTTTCAAATCTATATTATCAAAAATCCAAAAATACATCGCTGAATTTTATTTGCCGTTATTTGCATCTATCAATCTACCACAATTTTTATCCCATCAACTTGACAATTTCTGGCACCGTTACCCGAGAGGGATTGACAACCCCTTACATATTGCAAGTAGTTCTTTGTGTGCGGGTACCGTTTACATAGTGTTGCTTGGTTCTCCTACTGGTTCGATAACCTTGGTTTCATAACTGAGGGAAATACCTACCGTAGTTGTGCTGCATCATCCCTTCCTCTTTGGGGAAACACCGACGTAGTTCAAACGACCTCAAAGTCTAACGTGGAACATGCGTCACCCAAGTAGCAAGCCCCAGACGATGAGACTGATGAATAAATTGAAATTGAGAAGGCAGATTCATCGCCTCTGAAAACTTTGCAGGCTGAGCCCTCCTGTCCCAATAAGGAGGAGAATGACAAGATTGAGGGGGAGCCAAATGCTTATGAAGGGAAAACACACCCGTTCAAATCATCTGGTGCTCCCACAAATATGGATGTTGATCCTGATCCTCATTCCATTGCTTCGTAGATGGAAGGGGAAGAAAAGAAACCTGACGAGCGGATGGCTCAAGTAGTGATTGCACCACCAGTTGTCTCGCAAGTCTCTGAGCATGAGGTCGTTGTGCCTCCATCCGAGCAGAAGAAAGAAAAGACCCTAGTGTCCGAAAGGCGGAAAGCCGCTGAAGGAGTTCCAGCGAGCAAAAAATATGGTTCTTCAAGTTCCTCAAAACCATCGACCCATGGAAAATCGAGGAAGCCACACACTCCTCTTAATCCTACCGAAGAAGGCGTGCCTGCACCTGATGATGTTCGGACATAACCCCATGCCAAAGAAGTTTATCTGAGAAATTCTTTGGAAACGTTCCCATTGTTTCCTGTCGAAGATGGCCCAAATGGTCTAGCATTTAATGAGGAATTTTATCATTTGAAACTTGCATTCTTTGGCACCAGTCCATATGAAGGAGAGTAAACATATTTGTCACCAAGATTCTGGACCAAGGAACAGGCAGTCTATTATGCACGAGTTCTGTATAGAAAGAATCACATACTCAAGCACAAGGTGCTGGACTTTGCTGAACTCGAGAGATTGCCCTGCTTTCACCGAACCATTGAGCAAATTGAGCAAGCTTTCCTGAAAGGATTCCTGTGCTTCAATCATGGTTGGAATCGAGAAGTTGTTCTTGAATTCTATGCAACCTTGTATATCTTAGGAGACCTTGCAGACATCAGTACATGGGTTCTTGAATGGATGACGAAAGAAGAAAAGATCATGTGCTCCGCAGATCAATTCTTGGCTTTGTTGAATCTTCCTTGCTTTGAATCTGATGAGTCTCGAGAACATCAACTGCATTGGTGGGAAGTATCTGAAGCTCAAATTCCTCTGCTTATGGACCCCGAGCTTGTTGCAGATGCTTGTACTGAAGCTAATCCAATGAATCTTGCATATGAGACCAAAGTGTTGTTCTATATTCCGTGCAACTCAGTCACCCCTACTAACCGACCCAAAACCATTGGCAGCATCATAGCAAATGCACTCCATGCAATTTCACTTGGCATTCGGTTTGATCTTCCTGATCTATTTATTCGGAACTTGGCGTATGCAGCTGATGGCACTCAAGCTTTGAAACTGTATGCACCATGGATTATGCATGCCATTGAGCAACTTACCGGGAAGAAATTATTTTGCCCTCATGTGCCGGAAGTTTTCACTCCACCAGTCCGTGACACACTTCGGATTTTCAAGGATATAGGCAAAGGAAAAATACCAATTGATGCCACTGCCTCTGTTTTAGTTCGTGCTCCAAAGGTCAAGAAAGCCACTGTTGAAATTCCTTGAGAGGAAAATACCTCACTATATGAAATTTGTCTTCGCACTCAGCACACACTTGAGAGCCATATCAAGCTCATCCACAAAGTGAAAGTTGAGATGATGGATGAGATTAATTTGCTTCACAACTATGCTCGCCAAGATCTTCTGCAGAAAAAGCGCTCCTGGACTCTTCTGTGTAAGTATTATACTCGCAAGCAGCTCACTGCCAAGGGCATCGAGAAGAATTATGATTATTTGGTGCTGTTTGAAGTTCCTCGCATCCGAAGACAAACTCTAGTTCTGCCTCAGAGGTCTGATTCCACTGATCTGCTGTTTGTCGAGCCCAATGATGAGATTGAAGACACTTCATGCACCCTAATTTACAAGTCAGATGCTCCTCACTCTGAAGATCCTGAAGCTGATCCCGAAGCCAAAGAGGGTAGCCCTGCTCCAGTCTCGTCCTCCACCATTGCTTGTTCTGATTCGCCGATCAGTTTGAGTTCTGAGGGTTCTTCGAAAGAGTAGTTCCTCATGTGCTCTCATTCCTTTTTGCCACTTGTTGACAAAAAGGGGGAGATGAACATCGAGAATATAGATGTACAGGTCATTTGTAGGGGATTTGCTTTCGCCATTTGCTTCTCTTCGAATAGGTTAGTTTTCTGCAGTTGTTTTTTTTTTGCTTAAGTGGTCATGAAACCTTACAGCACCGCATGTGGTGTTGGGAAACCTTGCCATCATGTAATGTTAATAACCCCCTGCAATGCCATATTTTCCCTCGTATCTTTGTTTGCAGGTGCAATCAAATTTTTATCCTCATGCAATAATTATGATCGATTATCTTACTTGTAGAGGAAGCTATAACAGTTAAGAGAGGATTAAAATCCTTGCTTCTCTGAAGTAAAATGAATTTGTCTCGATGATACATATTTCCTGTCATGATTTTTCTTCGATCTCTAACATGCAGGACAATACACTCAAAAGCATATCTATCTCGAGCAATATTCTCGTACACACTTGCTTTGAAATTATCTATCTATCTAACTTTGCAGGGTAGTCATTTATCTCGTGTGGATTCAAACTGTGCTCTGAGAAAATCTTCATGGATTACTTCTGCAACAAATCATTTCAAAATATTCATACTCATTTAACAAATCTTCTTTTCGCGTCGCATGAAACATCTCAGACGTTATCGAGTGCATTGACTAAGTCAATGAATGATATCTACTATCAATGCCACTCAAGCGAAGATTCACATCGCCTCCTTTCTACTTACATACATATGCATGAGTTTAGTCAAAATCTTTTGTAAGATGAATACCTTTAGGGGGAGCGTGTTTCATCTTTGTGATTATTTCTCGCTATTTGATTCTCATTCGCAATACATTCCATTGCCTTTCATCTACCTTTTGATGTGTTCTGTTTTGTCAACAATCGTCCAAAAAGGGGGAGATTGTTGGTGCAAAGTCTTGCCCCCTTGTGTTTTGGAGATTGTTGCTAGAAACAGGCATGGACTATTTTGTTTGCTAGTGCACACAGAGAGAAATAGTCCATGCAAGCCCGAAGAGAATGCTATATTCAGTGTCAAGTTCGAGGAACTTCACCGAAGAATATCTGCGTTGCAAAGAAGGATGAGCTACATTTTTTGAAGATGTGTTTGCGAGAAGAATGAGTTGAAGGAGTTGACCCCTTAAAATTATTGCTAATGTGAAGCAATACATGTTCGGTGTTGTCCAAAGAATTGACTGTAGTCGAGAAGTTAAAGACGAAGTGAAGATGTAGCATTTATTTTGTTGTTCTTATTTCTCTCTTTTGATTCATAGGATCTCCGTACTATTAAGAGGGTTATAGGTTCTCGAAACCTAGGTCCATTGTGATGCTTAGCCGAAACCTATGAAAAACTAAGAGAAATCTCTTTATGCTTTGAGTAATTACCTATCAGCAGAAGACATTGTTCTTTGGTGCTGCAGGAGATATCATTTGGACTAGGGAGTTAGCATTTCTTGCTTCACAAGTAATGTTACCATTGCGCTCAAATTTTCGGCCGTTGGAATCGTGTCGTTCGGCCATTGGCGGATCTGCATGTCCAATTTGGTCATTTCCCATCAAGGAAGGCTACGACTATAAATAGCCACCATGCTCCAACGTTGTCCGTTGGCTGCTCCGCTTAAGATTTCTAAGAAGATTGATTGAGGATCTCCTCTCCGAGAGATTTTATTTTAAAATCCACCGAGAGAAAAACCAAGAGCTGAAACTTGGACAGTGGGTTGAACATCATAGTAGTTCTGAGCTAGGGTTCTTGTACCTATCACTCTTGAGAGTTGCACACTCTCTAGATGGATAGGTGTTGGCTTGACTAGCAAAGAGTAATTGTCTTCACCAAGCAAAGTCTTCAGCAACCAAGAGTCGTTGTGGTTTGCGAAGAAGTCTGTCAAAGTTTTGGAGATCGCCGACAAGTATCTAGCATGAGTGAAATTGACTGGAGTCTGATCAGCTCCTAGTTGAAGGAGAATAGGACGGAGAGGGTTTGATCATGTGTTCAATCACAAGTCCCTCCAACCAGACGTACACTGGTACAGTGAGGTGCTATACAGACGGTTTTTAACCCCTTTCCGCGACGGCGTTCGGAACCGTCGCCAACTGAGTGACTGCGATAGGAGGGTCCTTCCCACATGACCCAGAAACCGTCGGGGATAGGGAGCCTCGATGCATATACAGTACTCCCTACTCGTTTGTGCTCGCATTTCCATCACAGTCGGTATTCTGTGGTGCTACGTTTACGATGCGCGACCCATCACAAATAGTTCACGATTGTAGAAGTAGACAATCACACACATTTACTTTTCCTCGACTGTGTGCGATTCGATGTAAGAGCGCACATAGTTGTCGCTATAAAACTGTATGCGAAGCTTGAATATATCCCACACGATTCATCCGTCGTACCCGTGCCGGATGATCGACCTATCGCACACGTTCTTCTATGAACAAACGTTTGCGATGCGCACAACATCACAAACAGTCCATAATTTTGAAGCGTGTGCGATAAGGTGACTGTCACAAACATTTAATAAGAAAGAACTATGTCCGATGTTGTTGTTAATCGCACACGTTTTTTCTTGGCTGATTGTGTGTGCAGTGGAGATTGATCGCCCACGCAGTGGATCCTAGAAACGTGTCTGATCTCCATGTCATCGCAGACATTTCGCTTTTGCAAACCTTGTGCAGTGTAATCCCTAATTAATCCCTAATTTAAAAATCACATGTTTTGAATTCGAAAGTAGTCAATTGGTTATTTCATATCCAACCATGTTTATTACAAATATAGGTTCAACCACGAATGCATAAGTCGATGCATAGGTACATATACTGAAGAACTACAGAAGCACCAAGTAAAGAATGATGAACCACAGTTGTACTAAAGACTGGAAAGAGAGAGGCGAAAGGCATTCTGGTTGTTGGAGAAGGTGAAGCGGAATGCCCATATTGTGCCCTCCTCCATGTGTAATGCGCGCACAACTCTAGGCCAACCCCTTGTGATGGCTGCCCGCCCATCCTTCTCTGTCTTCATTACGACTTCTCGATGCTCATTGCAGTCTGCATGAAATACTTTAAACTTCATTGCATGTCCACCAATCATGTACTTTGCAAGGTAATCTTGAGTGAACTGCTTCGGGAACCACTACGAACGAAAAAGATTCAGACATTGTTGTCTAACAACTCATTATGGACTGTAAAAAAAGAAGGCTGCAGAGTTTGTAGTTACCATCCTACAGCTCACTGTTGTGTTGGATTGAGCATAAACAAATAATTTGCTTGCCACCATTCGTATCTTTTTGCTAATAATCCTTATCAGTTTCCTCACTTGATGCTTGTTCTCATTGCCCCATACGCAAAAAGGGTCGATGCGTGGATCCTTGCCAAGGGCATATGTATCTACAAGCAACAAGTCAATATTAGAAGCTAACAAGTATCCAGGCCTGGATCTATATGCACTACATTATGGAACGACGGGGTGAGTACGAGGGATGAAACTAACCTCGGCGGAAAATGGTGGCCACTCCCGTTGTTGTCCTGCATAAGTAGGGGAAAGGCATGATAAGTACAGCAACCTTAACATCAAACAAATATAGCAAAGGTAAACAACATCATCTCCAAATGATAGCTTGAATGTGTTGGTTTCAGCATGATGTTAAATCAGATATAAAATGGAAGGCAATGTTACCGACAATAGGCCTAACAGCCATCAAATATTGCAATTCAAACTGGTATTGTTGAAAATGAATAGAACGTAGGTAATGCTTAATCATCACACTGGATAAATGTGGAAAACTAAAATAAAGGGCATGTGTTAACTACACCAGGCATAACTGGAACCAAATATAGCCGTTCAAACTGGTATTGACGCAGTCGAGCGGCACTGTTCTGACTTGCACATAATGAACATCACATTGTGAATGACTGAAATAAACAAGGCATAAATGATCAGTATAACAACCAAATATAGCCATTGAAAACTGGACAGAGTCTCACTGCAACCAACTTAACAAGCAAATACAGGTAAACAGGGCATATGCTTGAAAACTGGACAAATCCTCACTGCAACCAATCTAACAAGGAAATACAGATAAACAAGGCATCTGCTTGAAAACTGGACAAATGCTCACTACAACCAACCTAAGAACCAAATACATATAAACAAGGCATCTGCTCGATAACTGGAAAAATGCTCACTGCAACCAACCTAACAACTAAATACATATAAACAAGGCATCTACTCACTATAAACAACCAAATATAACCATTCGTGAAACTGAAGTGGACAATTCACACTTAAACATCACATAGCCCCATTGAACAATACATTTTTGCATAACTAAAATAATTAAACACGGCACAGTTAAAGCACCACACGGCAAATACTACAACAACAAAGGGTATGGGTTGGCAAGCTAGAAAAGGTAAGATTGCTGATAGGATGTTGCCTCACATGTCATGGACGGGATCCTTCCAGTTGGAAGAGCACAAACCCATGGTGCGCTCTCTGATGTCACAGATGGGTTGTTTCACCTTGGAAGAACCTTTGTGGGAGCCCTCCTCGTGGTCGTGGTCGTGGTCGATGAGATCTAACTTGGTAATTGAGGATCCCAAGCCGCAGCCGTAGAATGTGTCCTTCAGAAATGACAAAATGGGCTCGATGGCGTACAAGGATCGCAAATCCTTGACCGCTTGGCAGAGGAGATCAGCGGCAGGGCTGTCGAAGAGATCGACGGCGGTTGAACCAGAGGAGTTGGGGATGGACCACTTAACCTGTCATGGCCCGCGTGAAGCCGTCGCTATCGACGAGCTTGATGTCGTAGCTAAGTTTCCCAAGATACAGTAATACGCTAGCCCGCTGACATGAAGCCTTCAGCATGGCAACATAGTCAATGTCTTCGCTGGCTTTCGCGGCGACGTGTTGCTCCGGGATCAACAGGTCAGGGCGAACGGCGGCCACCTCACCAACGCCACCGAAGAAGCCATGATAAACCTCTTCGTGGCCGAACGCTCATCTGGCTCCTCGGGATACGTGGTCGAGCTTAGGCTATGACATTCTGGAGCAGGGGATGTGGATCTGGCGGGGAGGGACACCGCAGGCCTCATCTAAAAACTCAGGGGAGTGGGGCGACGGTATGGGAATCGCTAGGTAACCTAAACTTTATTATCTAAGCTAGGAGGAACGGGCAGACCGGCAGGGGTTGGCGGCGGTGCCGGCGCCGGCGACGGCCGCGAGCTAGGGTTCGAGGGGGGAGGGGCCAGGTGGGGGACTATGGAGGGGGGTGGTGTTTGAGGATATGCCGCGGCTACTGAAAATTTTAGTAATGGTGAGTGGAGATGGTGGTGGATGAGGGAGGGCGACGGTTCAAATGGCTCAGCTACTGCAATTTTACTATAAGGTCGGTGCTGGAGGAGTGTGGGCGACAGTTGAAGTACGGCGGCTACTAAAATTTGGGTGAAGGAATTGATGCGGGGCAGGAGTGCCCAAGATCGCGCACGGTCCAATAAGAATATGTGTGTATGATAATAAGGAAAAGTGGCGGAACCGCCGATTTTTGCAATGTTCAAGGCGGGTAGTTTGTTTTTATATTTCTAGCTAGCTGGTCTATCGCACACGGTTCATCCTAATTTCTAAATAAACTACTCGCCTTTAGCTTGCGCGGGTGGTGATTTTACAGCGCATTTGCATCGCACACGGTTAAGCCAGTACCTCCATCCTTTGCTCGCACTTGCTCAGTCGTGGTGATTTTACAGCACACTTGCATCACACACGGTTGAGCTAGTACCTCCACATTTGCTCGCGCTTGTGTAGTCCTGATGATTCACAACGCACTGGTAGCGGGAAAACGATGGGAGAAGAGGCAGGAAACCGATGAGAGGAGTGGCGGGAAACGGTAGCCTGTTTGGATATATAATACCATAATAATATAGAAAACTTAGTAGAGAAGGAAGCGTGAGCTAGCACGACGCATGCGCACAGTGCTTAATCATGTACTGCATGTGCTGTCGAAAGGGCTGAGGATTGTCGTTCGATCTGGGAGCATCCAACGGTGCAGACGTACGATCCGTGGGGTTTGGGTTCTGGCCAATCAAAACGTGGGGGCATCGGCCACGATTTTGTAGGCACACGGCTTTCGTGAGTGAACCGTGTGCTATTTGAAAACATTTCGTGAGAAAAATCTCGGTTTTGAAATCCCCGTAAATCCAAAACTCGCCCGAAAATCTTGAAACTTGGCATGGTGTCACGACATGGCACATATATGTCGAGGAATTTTTTCGTCTATTTTGGCGCAAGTTTCATTACAAGCCTCTTACAAACCGGAGCTTCTCTCAAAGAAGCCTCATGGTTCCGATAGGGAAACGTGTCCCCCTTGTGGGCGAAACGATAGTCACTGCCTCTTTTCGCCTTGTATTTTCCTCTACGGGAAACATGGAACGACAGGATATCCGTGCTGAAATTTAAACTTATTCAGGGTTCATTTGGCCTTTTTATACACTAATTGAGTTTCCTAGACATTTAATGTCCATAATTCAAATCTAAACTTCAAATACATGCTCCAGTTCACCAAAATTGCTAGAAAAATTATACATGGGTCCTCGGGTGCATGTTTAGGTCCCATGCCAGGAATGGGAACAAATTACAACCGTACCGGCGTCCTGGCTCGTCCTCAAACATTTGGAATCTCGATTTTTAAATCCCCGTAAATCCTAAACTCACCAGAAAGTCATGAAAGTTGCCATGGTGTCACGTCATGGCACATATATGTCGTGGTAAAAACATTATCCAATTTGGGCCAAGCTTTATTCCGAACCTCATACAAACCAGAGCTTCTCTCAAAGAAGCCTCATGGTTCCGATGGGGAAACGTGTTCCCCTTGTGGGCGAAACATAATCACTGCCTATTTTCGCCTTGTATTTTGTTCTACGGGCAACATGGAATGACAGGATATCTGTGCTGAAATTTAAACATATTCAGGGTTCGTTTGGCCATTTTATACACTAATTGAGTTTCCTAGGCATTTAATGTCCATAATTCAAATTTGAACTTCAAATACATGCTCCAATTCACCAAAATGGCTAGAAAAATAATACATGTGTCCTTGGGTGCATGTTTAGGTCCCATGCCAGGAATGGGAACGAATTACAACCATACAGACGTCCTAGCTCGTCCTCAAACATTTGGAATCTCGGTTTTATATCCCCGTAAATCCTAAACTCACTAGAAAGTCATGAAAGTTGGCATGGTGTCACGTCATGGCACATATATGTCATGGTAAAAACATTGTCCAATTTGGGCCAAGCTTTATTACAAACCTCTTACAAACTGGAGCTTCTCTCAAAGAAACCTCGTGGTTTCGATAGGGAAACGTCTTCCCCTTGTGGGCGAAATGTAATAACTGCCTTTTCGCCTTGTATTTTCTTCTACGGGTAACATGGAACGACAGGATATCCGTGCTGAAATTTAAACTTATTTAGGGTTCGTTTGGCCTTTTTATATACTAATTGAGTTCCCTAGGCATTTAATGTCCATAATTCAAATCTAAACTACAAATACATGTTCCAGTTCACCAAAATGGCTAGAAAAATTATACATGTGTCCTTGGGTGCATGTTTAGGTCCCATGCCAGGAATGGGAATGAATTACAACCGAACCGGCATCCTGGCTCGTCCTCAAACATTTGGAATCTCGGTTTTTAAATCCCCATAATTCCAAATCTCACCAGAAAGTCATCAAAGGTGCCATGGTGTCACATCATGGCACATATATGTCGTGGTAAAAACATTGCTAATTTGGGCCAAGCTTTATTACAAACCTCTTACAAACCAGAGCCTATCACAAGAACCCTCGTGGTTTCCATAGGGAAACGTGTCCCCTTGTGGGCCAAACGATAATCGCTCCCTCTTCTAGCCTTGTATGTTCTTCTACACGCAACACGGAACAACGGGAGATTCACGCTGAACTTTGAAATTATTTTGGGTTCATTTGACCTTTTTTATTCATTAATTTAGTTTTCTAGGCATTTAATGTCCATAATTCAAATCCGAACAACATATACATGCTCCAGTGCACCAAAATGGATAGAAAAAACATGCATGTGTCCTTGGGGTGCATGTTTAGGTCCCATGGAACGAATGGGAATGAATTCAACCGTCTCGCTATCCTGGCTTGGCCACAAACATTGCGAATCTCGGTTTTTAAATCTCTGTAATCCAAAACTCACCAGGAAATCATGAAACTTGGCATGGTGTCACTACATGGCACATATAATTGTCCAATTTGGGCCAAGCTATATTACAAGCCTCTTACAAACCGAAGCTTCTCGCAACCCTCGTGGTTCCGGTAGGGAAACATGCCCCTCTTGTGGGCGAAATGATAATCGATGCTTCTTCTCGCCTTGAACTTTGTTTTCTACAGGCAACATAGAATAACATGAGTGTTGTGCTGAAATTTGAAACTGTTTAGGGTTCATTTGGCCATTTTATATATTAATTAATTTTTCTAGGCATTTAATGTAGTCCATAATTCAAATTTGAACTACAAGTACATGCTCCAGTGAAGCAAAATGGGTGAGAAATCGTACATGTGTCATTGGGTGCATGTTTAGGTCTCATTTAAGGAATGGGAATGAATTACAAACTTCTGGTCGTCCTGAAACATTGAGAATCTCGGTTTTTAAATCCCAGTAAATCAAAAAATCACCCAAAAACATGAAACTTGGCATGGTTTCATGACATGGCACATATATGCCGTGCTAAAAAATCGTCCAGTTTGAGACAAGGCGCACACATTAATAGCCAACGTAGTCCTTTTGAAACAAATAGCTGACACATTAATATCGCAAACGGTTGTATTATATGAACTGTGTGCCCCCGTAACCATTTAAGTGCGGCTACTACCTCTGCCAAAATTTAACCATACTCGGTGGCGTGCGTGCAGCTGTTTGATTAGATGGGACGAGCGCGAGAAGTCCATCGTGCGGGCTTGACGGGACGCGTGCGAGCAGTCTGTCGCACAGGCTCGACGGGACACGTGCATCCTGTCCACCTCGCAGACTCGACAGGACACATGCCAGCAGCAAGGCCGCCCATGCTCACCGAGAAGCAAGCTCTTTGACCTCCATCCACCAGCCGCCGCCCGCCTCGCTCACAACTTCTCCATTAATGGGTTAATTAAAGCACCTGGACGGAGGGTGTTTGCTTGTGATCCAATGGCAGCATTTGCTTTGTTCGTGTTTTCAACTCATATCCTAATTTAAATTGCCACATAGGGCAACGGATAATACGACGAAAAATAAAATGGCAACGGATAATACGACGATAAATTTACAATGGCGCAAATAATAATTGTCTTACATATTCCGGATAATTTAAAATGCCACATGCGGCAAAGCCCGTAGACATGGGGGCAAGAGAAGAAGGAAATCGCAAACAACAATCTGGGTCGCTACTGTCTCTACTCATCGATGGATCGCCGGGCGACGACATCCTCCAGCTCCTTATTCAATTCCTCATGACTTTGCTTGAAAGCAGCCACAGATTCCTCCACCTCTTACTCGCGCTCGATCTGGAGCTTCCTCAAGTAACCCATCAGTTCCTCGCCGACCGCTGTCAGCGTCATCCCCGAGGCACTGGTCTACTCATGCAGCATCTTCCAGCCGGCGGCTTCCTCCTCCTTCTCGGCGAGCGCCTTGAGGAGCTTCGCATTGTCACCCATGAGTTGCTCGATGAGGCCGGTCACCTTGTCAACCGAGGCATCGCCGATCTCGAGCAGCTTCATCAAGCCGTCGACCAGCTCCTGCTGCTTAATGAGGCCAGCGAGAATGTCATTGACGCCGTCCAAGGACTTCAGCAACGCCAGCTCTTCGCGATCGCCGACGCGGCAAGTGCACTTGTGAGAGCCCTCGCGTGCCCGTGAGAGCTTGTTCGAGGGCTCCATGGTGCGCCAGGACATCTCTGTTGCGGCTGCCGCTTTGCGGCGGGACCTCTCTAGTGCTTCCGTGGCCTTGGTCTTTGCTGCCTGGTTATTTTTCCACCTGAAACTCCTCCTACCGGTCATGGCGGAACGACTTGACAGGAAAGACCAGTTTTGTGGGTTATGAGGAGAGGAATTGTGAAGTAATTTTCGAGTGGGTAGTTTTTATAGCCCGGTGCTAAGTGTGAACACATATTAGTTTGATAGGTGTGAACACATATTAGTTTGATAGGTTTGAACAGATTTGCAATTACTTATTGCATTTTAATCTGCAATGTGACGAGAAACAAGGTCAAAATATATTGATGGTTCGGATCTCAAAAAAAATATTGATGGTTCTGGGCCACGTGTTTGTTGGGAAACGTTGCATGGAAAACAAAAAAAATTCTATGCACACGCAACGATCTATCCATGGAGATGCATAGCAACGAAAGGAGAGTGTGTCTACGTACCCCCGTAGACCGTAAGCGGAAGCGTTTGACAACGCGGTTGATGTAGTCGAACTTCTTCTAGCTCCGACCGATCAAGTACTGAACATACGGCACCTCTGAGTTCTACACACGTTTAGCTCGGTGACGTCTCTCGTCTTCTTGATCTAGCAAGGCATCGAGGTAGTAGATGAGTTCCTTCAGCACGACGGCGTGGTGACAGTGATGGTGAAGTGATCCTCGCAGGGCTTCGCCAAAGCACCGTGAGAATATGACCAGGGGAGTAAACTGTGGAGGGGGCGCCGCACACGGCTATGCAATTGTCTGGTGTGTGCTAGGCGCCCCCTCCCACATATATATAGGTGGGAGGGAGGGAGGAGCAGCCATAGGAGGCTCCCAAGTAGGAGGAATCCTACTTGGAGTCCCTCCCAAGCCGCGCGCCCCCTGCCATATATAACCGAGGGGGAAGGAAAGAGGGGGGAGTGGGAAGGAAGTATGAATCCTAATCCACACTTTCCTTGAGCTCCCCTCTTTCCTTCTCCTCATCATAGGGCTGGCCTCTATAGGGGCGCACCAGCCCCTTGTGGGCTGGTGTGTTCCCTCACTTGGCCCATAAGGCCCATATCTTTGCCGGGGGTGCCCGAAACTCCTATCCGGTGACCCGATAAGTACCTGGTATCCTCTGAAACACTTCTGGTGTCCGAATACCATCATCCCATATATCAATCTTTACCTCTCGACCATTTTGAGACTCCTCGTCATGTCTGTGATATCATCCGGGACTCTAAACAACATTCAGTCACCAAATCATATAACATTATATCGTCAACGAACGTTAAGCGTGCGGACCCTGTGGGTTCGAGAACTATGTAGACATGACCGAGACACTGATACGTCCATTTTGCATCATATTTACCTATTGTTACTTATGATGTTTTTATGCATAATAATGCTTTTTGGAGCAATTCTAATGCCTTTTCCCTCATAATATGCAAGGTACACACAAAGAGGGAAAATTCCAGCTGCTCAAAATCTGGACCTGGAAAAGCTACGTCAGGCTACCTATTCTGCACAACTCCAAATGAGGTGAAACTTTACGAGGATCTTTTATGGAATAAATAATAAATATTGCAGCAAATAACCACCGGTGGGGGGCACCTGGTGAGCATAAGACACCAGTGCGCGCCTGGCCCCCTAGGCACGCCCTGGTGGGTTGTGCTCAGCCCGGCCCACCTCCGGTGCCCATCTTCTGGTATGTAAGTCATTTTGCCCTAGAAAAAATATGGAGAGGACTTTCGGGACGGAGCAACGCCGTCTCGAGGCGGAACTTGGGCAGGAGCACTTTTGCCCTCCAGCAGAGCGATTCCGCCAGGGGAACTTCCCTCCCGGAGGGGGAAATCATCGTCATCATCAACACCAACAACTCTCCCATCTTGGGGAGGGCAATATCCATCAACATCTTCAATAGCACCATCTCCTCTCAAACCTTAGTTCATCTCTTGTGTTCAATCTATGTACCAGAACTATAGATTGGTGCTTGTGGGTGACTAGTAGTGCTGATTAGATCTTATAGTTGGTTACTATATGGTTTATTTGGTGGAAGATTATATGTTCAGATCCAATATGCTATTTAATACCCCTCTGATCTTGAGCATGTTTATCATTTGTGAGTAGTTACTTTTGTTCTTGAGGTCATGGGAGAAATCATGTTGCAAGTAATCATGTGAACTTGATATGTGTTCGATATTTTGATAGTATGTATGTTGTGATTCCCTTAGTGGTGTCATGTGAACGTCGACTACATGACATTTCACCATATTTGGGCCTAAGGGAATGCATTGTGGAGTATTTATTAGATGATGGGTTGCGAGAGTGACAGAAGCTTAAACCCTAGTTTATGCGCTATTTCGTAAGGGACCGATTGGATCCAAAAGTTTAATGCTATGGTTAGAATTTATTCTTAATACTTTTCTCGTGCTTGCGGATGCTTGCGAGGGGGTTAATCATAAGTAGGAGGTTTGTTCAAGTAAGAACAGCACCTAAGCACCGGTCCACCCACATATCAAATTATCAAAGTAGCGAACACAAATCGAATCGACATGATGAAAGTGACTAGATGAAATTCCCGTGTACCCTCAAGAACGCTTTGCTTATTATAAGAGACAGTTTTGGGCTGTCCTTTGCCTCAAAAGGATTGGGCTACCTTGATGCACTTTTGTTACTACTATCATTACTTGCTCGTTACAAATTACCTTGCTATCAAACTACTCTCTTACTTACAATTTCAGCGCTTGCAGACATTACCTTGCTGAAAACCACTTGTCATTTCCTTTTGCTCCTTGTTGGGTTCGACACTCTTACTTATTGAAAAGGCTATAATTGATCCCATATACTTGTCGGTCATCAAGGCTCTTTTCTAGCGCCATTGCCGGGGAGTGAAGCACTCTTGGCAAGTGGAAATTGGTAAGGAAAAATTATTACTACGTGCTGAAATTTATTGTCACTTGTTACTATGGAAAACAATCCTTTGAGGGGTTTGTTCGGGATATATTCACCTCAACCGGAACCACAATTATTCACCCCTTAACCTACTACACCTACTGAAAATATTGAATATGAAATTCCTTCGGGTATGATAGAACAACTGCTAGCTAATCCTTATGCAGGAGATGGAACCGAACATCCTGATATGCACTTGAAATATGTGGAAGAAATTTGTGGATTGTTTAAGCTTGCAGGTTTACCCGGAGATGAAGTTAAGAATAAGTTTTTCCCTTTATCTTTGAAGGGAAAATCATTGGCATGGTATAGGCTACACGATGATATTGGATCTTGGAATTGGAATCGATTGAAATTGGAGTTACACCAAAAAATTATCCTATACATCTAGTTCATCGTGATCGGAATTACATATATATTTTTTGGCCTCGTGAAGGAGAAAGTATCGCTCTAGATTGGGGGAGACTTAAGTCAATGTTATATTGATTCCCCAATCATGAGCTCTCAAGAGAAATTATTTTCCAGAATTTCGATGCTCGGCTTTCTCATAATGATCGGTCCATGCTTGATACTTCTTGTGCTGGTTCTTTTATGAAGAAGACTATTGAATTCCGGTGGGATCTTTTGGAAAGAATTAAACGCAACTCTGAAGATTGGGAACTCGATGAAGGTAAAGAGTTAGGTATTAATCTTAAGTATGATTGTGTTAAATCTTTTACGAACACCGATGCTTTTCAAAAGTTTAGCACTAAATATGGACTTGACTCTGAGATAGTAGCCTCCTTTGTGAATCATTTGCTACTCATGTTGATCTCCGTAAGGAGAAGTGGTTTAAATATCACCCACCGATTAAAGAAGAAATAAAGAACCGGTACTAGCTAAAGAGGAAACTATTATTTATAACATTGATCCAGTTGTTCCTACTGCTTATATTGAGAAACCACCTTTCCCTGTTAGGATGAAGGAACATGCTAAAGTTTCAACTATGATCAACGAAAGTTATATTAGAACACCTAAACCTGATGAAAAAATCAAAGTAGAACCTAGTGTTGCTGTGGTTAAGGATCTCCTGGAAGAAAATATAGATGGGCATGTTATTTACTTCTGTAATGATGCTACTAGAATTGCCAAACCTGATAAAGAGGATAAACATAGACCCGTTGTTGGCATGCCTGTTGTCTCAGCTAAAACAGGAGATTGTTGTTATCATGGTTTATGTGACATGGGTCCTAGCGTGAGTGCTATTCCCTTTAACTTATATCAAGAAATTATGAATGACATAGCACCCGGTGAAATAGAAGAAATAGATGCTACTATTAAACTTGCTAATAGAGACACCATCACACCACTTGGGATCGTTAGAGATGTTGAAGTCTTGTATGGGAAAATAAAATACCCTACTGATTTTCTTGTTGTTGGTTCCCCACAAGATGATTTTTGTCCCATTATCTTTGGTAGAACTTTCTTGAACACCGTTAATGCTAAAATAGATTGTGAGAAACAAACTGTCGGTGTTAGCTTTGGTGATGAGTCTCATGAGTTTAATTTTTCCAAGTTTAGTAGAAAACCTCATAAAAAAGAATTGCCTAGTAAGGATGAAATAATTGGTCTTGCTTCTATTGATGTGCCTCCTATTGATCCTCTAGAACAATATCTGCTAGACCATGAAAATGATTTACATATGCATGAAACAAATGAAATAGATAAGATTTTCTTTGAACAACGTCCTCTTCTTAAACACAATTTGCCTATTGAAACTCTAGGAGGTACTCCTCCACCTAAAGGTGATCCTGTGTTTGAATTAAAACAATTGCCAGACACTTTGAAATATGCTTATCTTGATGAGAAGAAGATATATCCAGTTATTATTAGTGTTAACCTTTCAGAACATGAAGAAGAAAGATTATTGAAAGTTCTAAGGAAGCACCGAGCTGTTATTGGATATACTCTTGATGATTTAAAGGGCATTAGTCCCACTCTATGTCAGCACGAGATTAATATGGAACCTGATGCTAAACCAGTTGTTGATCACCAACGTCGGTTAAATCCGAAGATGAAGGAAGTGGTAAGAATAGAAATAGTAAAACTTCTGGAAGCGGGTATAATCTATCCTATAGCTGATAGTAGAGAGGTGAGTCATGTTCACTGTGTCCCTAAGAAAGGAGGTATTACTGTTGTTCCTAATGATAAGAATGAACTTATTCCACAAAGAATTGTTAGAGGCTATAGAATGGTAATTGATTTTAGAAAATTAGACAAAGCAACTAGAAAAGATCATTACCCTCTGCCTTTTATTGATCAAATGCTAGAAAGATTGTCTAAGCACACACATTTTTGCATCCTTGATGGATACTCTGGTTTTCACAAATACCTGTTCTCAACCTGATCAAGAAAAGACCACTTTCACTTGTCCCTTTGAAACTTATGCGTATAGACGTATGCCTTTTGGTTTATGCAATGCACCTGCTACCTTTCAAAGATGTATGACTGCTATATTTTCTGACTTTTGTGAAAATATTGTTGAGGTTTTCATGGATGACTTTTCTGTTTATGGGAAGTATTTTGATGATTGTTTAAGCAATCTTGATCGAGTTTTGCAGAGATGCGAGTAAACAAATCTTGTCTTGAATTGGGAGAAGTGTCACTTTATGGTTAACGAAGGTATTGTTTTGGGCTATAAAATTTCTGAAAGAGGTATTGAGGTGGACAAAGCTAAGGTTGATGCAATTGAGAAAATGCCATGTCCTAAAGATATCAAAGGTATTCATAGTTTCTAAGGTCATGCTGGTTTCTATAGGAGATTTATCAAAGACTTTTCTAAAATTTCTAGGCCCCTTACAAATCTTTTGCAAAAGGATGTTCCTTTTGTTTTTTATGGTGATTGTTTAGAAGCCTTCGAAACACTCAAGAAAGCCTTAATTTCTGCACCTATTTGTTCAACCACCTGATTGGACTTGCCTTTTGAAATTATGTGTGATGCTAGTGATTATGTTGTTGGTGTTGTTCTAGGACAAAGAGTTGATAAGAAACTAAATGTTATTCATTATGCTAGTAAAACTCTAGACGGTGCTCAAAGAAATTATGCTACTACTAAAAAGAATTCCTAGCAGTGGTGTTTGCTTGTGATAAATTTAGATCTTACATTGTTGACTCTAAAGTAATTGTTCACACTTACCATGCTGCTATTAAATATCTTATGGAAAAGAAAGATGCTAAACCTAGGCTTATTCGATGGGTTCTCTTGCTACAAGAATTTGATTTACATATCACTGATAGAAAAGGAGCAGAGAACCCCATAGCTGATAACTTGTCTAGGTTGGAGAATGTCCTTGATGACCCACTACCTATTGATGATAGTTTTCCTAATGAGCAGTTAGATGCAACAAATGTTTCTCATGACACGCCTTGGTATGCTGACTATGCTAATTACATTGTTGCTAAATATTTACCACCTAGCTTTACATACCAACAAAAGAAAAAAATCTTCTATAATTTAAGACATTACTTCTGGGATGACCCACATCTTTATAAAGACGGAGTAGATGGTATTATTAGACGTTGTGTACCTGAGCATGAATAGGGACAAATCCTACGGAAATGTCACTCCGAAGCTTAAGGAGGGCATCATGCGGGAGACAGAACTGCTCACAAGGTATTGCAGTCTGGGTTTTATTGGCCTACTCTTTTAAAGGATGCTCGCAAGTTTGTCTTATCTTGTGATGAATGTCAAAGAATAGGTAATATTGATAAGCGTCAAGAAATGCCTATGAATTATTCACTTGCTATTGAACCATTTGATGTTTGGGGATTTGATTACATGGGACCTTTTCCTTCCACTAATGGGTATACACATATTTTGGTTGTTGTTGATTATGTTACTAAGTGGGTAGAAGCTATTCCATCTAGTAGTGTTGATCACAACACCTCTATTAAAATGCTTAAGGAAGTTATTTTCCCAAGGTTTGGAGTCCCTAGATATTTAATGACTGATGGTGGTTCACACTTTATTCATGGTGCTTTCCGTAAAATGCTTGCCAAGTATGATGTTAACCATAGAATTGCATCACCCTGTCATCCTCAGTCTAGTGGTCAAGTTGAACTTAGCAATAGAGAAATAAAATTAATTTTGCAAAAGATTGTCAATAGGTCCCGGAAGAATTGGTTTAAGAAATTAGATGATGCACTTTGGGCTTATAGAATAGCATATAAAAATCCTATGGGTATGTCTCCTTATAATATGGTTTATGGAAAAGCTTGTCATTTGCCTCTTGAGTTAGAACATAAAGCTTATTGGGCAATTAAAGAACTCAACTATGATTTTAAATTTGCCGGTGAAAAGAGATTATTTGATATTAGCTCATTAGATGAATGGAGAACCCAAGCTTATGAAAATGCCAAGTTACTTCAAGAAAAAGTTAAAAGATGGCATGATAAAAGAATCCAAAAGCGTGAGTTCAAAGTTGCAGAATATGCTCTGTTGTACAACTCTTGTTTTAGATTCTTTGCAGGAAAACTCCTCTCCAAATAGGAAGGACCCTATGTTATCGAGGAGGTTAATTAGTCTGGAGCTATCAAAATAAATAATGCCAAAGGTACTAACCCGAAGGTTGTTAATGGGTAACGAATAAAACATTATATCTCAAGCATGCCCATTAATGTTGAAAGTAATATTATCCAAACTATGACACCAGAAGAACACATAAAAGAGACCTTCCGGAACACTCCAGAATCGTGAAAAAGAGGAGCTACGTGATACGGTAAGTAAACGGACTCCAAAAAAATCTGCAAAAATATGCTTTGTCCGTTTTGGAATATTTAAAAAATTAGGAAAATAAGAAACAACCTGTCGGGGGAACG
Source organism: Triticum aestivum (assembly GCF_018294505.1). NCBI lineage: Eukaryota > Viridiplantae > Streptophyta > Magnoliopsida > Poales > Poaceae > Triticum > Triticum aestivum. Next base: position 252,449,819 of record NC_057808.1, on the reverse strand, counting down.
ACACCTATGGGATCACAAGAATCCCTACTACGGTTGTCGGGGCGCAGGGTTGCAAGAAGAGCAGGATCAGTAGCCAGCACGAGGATCGTTTACCCAGGTTCGGGCCGCGAGGATGCATAAAACCCTAGTCCGGCTTTGGTGGGTGTATTTCAGAGAGTTCTTGAGCTCTCGAACTAGCTGTGGTGAGTGCGTGGTTTAAAAGAGTCGACCCCTTCTCCAGTATGCCACGGGCCTCCTTTTATAGTCGAAAGGGGCTGCCACTGTGGCACACAGGAGGTGGAAAGGCGCACAGTGCTATGAGCTTATCGCTCGTATTATAGGACAAGACGCATTTAATGCATAGCTTAGGTGTCCCCTTGCTTTATCGGGGATGGGGGCGAGGCCCGTACCCTCCGTCGCCGCTCATTCTCGCTTCGACACGCGCCCCCAGTGAGGCATGTGGTGCCATGTAGGCAGGCAGGCAGCTGGGGTGGCGTGGTGGTGGAGCATTCACGAAGATCTGCATGCCGCCACGCAGGCGCTTGATGAGTTGGCCCGGGAGTTGCATGTTGCCACGCAGGTGCCTGCTCAGCTGGTTGAGCTGGCAGCTGCATGCGAACGACGGCGGAAACTTGGTTGGCGCGGGCCTAGCGGTGGCCCTGCTGGCTTCCTTGGCGAGGGCCTTGCCGGGTGGCCCGACAAGGGTCTTGCCGTGTGGCCCGGCAAGGGTCTTGCCGCGGCGCGCTGTCGTCCCCAGCAAGGACCTTGCCGGGGGTCTGGTGGCCTTCCTCGGCAAGGATCTTGCCGAGGATCGTCGCCTTCTAATCCTCATCTGATCTTGAACATGTCTTCACAAAGATCTGCATGTCACCACAGAGGTGCCTTCCCGAGCCCTGGCCCCACGTGGATGATGGCATTGGGGAAAGAACATTTGCTAATTCTTCTGAGGAACCAAAAGATTTATTGGAAACAGAGGGGAAAATTAAAGGGGTAAAGTTTGGGGATGAAAACACCAAATTTTTCATACCAAGGCCTCCATCAATCACAGGCACAATCATATAGCTGTCTTGCAAAATGAGGCTCAAGTTGATATATCTGATCATGCTGGGAAGGCTGCTATACTCTGGGATACTTATAAGAAAAGAATGGGGACTTCTCACAAAACTACCATGCATTTTGATTTGGAATCATTGTTTGGCCAGAGACAAGATCCCACACTGTTTGATACCTTGGAATTGCCTTTCACTGAGGAAGAAATCAATGATGTAGTAAAAGATTTACCTCTGGACAAATCACCTGGCCCTGATGGTTTCAATAATGAATTCTTTAAAGCTTGTTGGGACATAATTAAAGGAGATGTGCTCAAATTCATTTCTGATTTTCATGCTGGACAAATCTCTCTAGAAAGTTCGAACACCTCTTTCATAACTTTAATCCCTACAGGAAGTACTCCCCTCACAGCAAATGATTACAAGCCAATCTCACTCCTTAATTGCTGTCTCAAGCTAGTCACTAAATTGTTGGCAAACAGGTTACAGAGGGTGATCTTCAAATTGGTCCACATTAACCAATATGGCTTCCTCAAAGAGAGATCCATCCATGATTGCTTGGGTTGGGCCTATGTATATCTGCATCAATGCCATAAATCCAAGGAAGAGATTATTGTGCTGAAATTAGATTTTGAAAAAGCTTTTGACACCATTGAACATCAGGCAATTCTGGACATTCTAAAAGCTAAAGGTTTTGGAGATAGATGGATTAACTGGATCAAAATGTTGTTCACTTCTGCCTCATCTGCCATATTGCTTAATGGTGTTCCTGGTAAAAAAATCTACTATCTGAGAGGAGTGAGGTAGGGAGACCCTCTGTCACCACTTCTGTTTGTGCTTGCTGCAGATCTTCTTCAATCAATCCTCAACAAGGCCATGCAGCTGGGTTTACTATCTCCACCTTTGCAAGTGAATTCCTGCCCTAATTTTCCAATAGTACAATATGCAGATGACACTTTGGTCCTTCTTCAAGCAGATGCCAGGCAACTCCACTACCTCAAAGCCCTTCTCAACACTTTTGCAGATGCTACTGGTCTGAAAGTTAATTACTCCAAATCCAGCCTCATCCCACTCAATGTGTCTGAGGAGAAAGTTGAGATTTTGACTAATATTTTTCAATGTAAAAGGGAATTTTTCCCCATTCAATATTTGGGTGCACCTTTGGGTATTCATAAACCAACTGTTGAACAATGCCTACCTCTGGTCACAAGGCTGCAGAAGAAACTTATGGGACTATCTTCCTTCATGACCATGGCTGGAAGGCTGCTGCTGGTAAAATCTGTGCTCAACTCTCTGCTGATTTACCTCATGGGATGCCTTGATGTGCCTGTCACTATTAAAACTCAAGCTATTAAATTGTTGAGGCATTGCCTCTGGAGAGGCCCTGACTTGGAGGATCATAGGCCAGCCCTGGTGGCTTGGAGAACTGTTTGTAGACCAAAAGACCAAGGAGGTTTGGGAGTGATGGACATCTTTGTCCAAAACAAAGCTTTGTTACTTAAGAATCTGCACAAGTTTTACAACAGACACAACATTCCATGGGTTAATTTGATCTGGGAGACACATTATAATGGTGATTTGCTGCCTGGCAACAGTTGGATTGGATCTTTTTGGTGGAAGGCAAATCTTAAGTTCATTGACAACTTCAAATCTCTGGCCAGATGTCACATTGGAGATGGCAAAAGTGCTTTTTCTGGTCTGACCTATGGCACTCAGCTTGCTTGCAGGACATGTTCCCCCATCTCTTCTCTTTTGTGAAGAATAGGAACTCCACTGTGCACACCATTATTCACACTGAATTTCTGGAGGATCTATTTCATTTACCCTTGACAGTGCAAGCATTCCAAGAATTTGAAGCAATGGAAGACATTTGTATAGCTTTGAGGTGTTCTGAATATCTGGAATGTACAGATACCTGGAGCTACATTTGGGGAAATGATCAATTCTTAGTTGCTAAGGCATATAAACTGATGATGGGAGTAAAAATAGTGCCCCAGCAATTTAACTGGATCTGGAATAGCTCTTGTCAACCTAAGCACAAGGTGTTCTTTTGGAGGTTATTACATGACAGGCTCAATACTAGGAATCTCCTTCGAAGGAAATCTTTTCAGTTGGGTAACTATAATTGTGCTGTAAATAATTGCCAGCAGGAGGAAACACTTCACCATCTCTTCTGGACATGTCCTTTTGCTGCTCAGTGTTGGGACCTGATTTGTCCCTCTAGACAGGCCAATGTTTCAGTGCTTGAAGCTTTTGCTGATTTAAAACTAAAACTTGATGTGCCTTTCTTCATGGAAATCATCATCCTAGCATCCTGGGCCATCTGGATCTCTAGGAACAATCTCATTTTTCAAGCCATTCAACCAAGCATACAGGGATGGCAAGCCATCTTCTTGGAGGAGCTCAACTTGCTTAGGTTTAGAATTAAAAAGAGCTATGCTAGAGCTTTCTGTCTCTGGCTTGACAGCCTTGTCCTGTAATTTAGTAGCTTATAGTTTTTTTACTTCTTTTTCTTTTGGCTTTCTCAAGCCTCCTTGTACTGCTAGACATCTCTTTTTTGATATAATATAAAAATTGCAGTGGGGTTTTGCCCTACTGTGTGTAGTCAAAAAAATGATGGCATTGGGGACCGTGGGCTCAAGGGTGGCTCGCTCTGTTGGTGTGGGGCGAGCTGCCCCGGCAAGGGTCTTGCCGGGGGAACCGGCTTCGTCCCTCTGCTCTTTGTGGTCTTGGCCTTGGCGTTGCTCTGATTATCTTGGGCTTCGGTCTTACCTTGGCTCACCTCCCCTGTTCTGCTTGGTGTGACCGCGGGCGCGGCTCCGACTGCCCGTGCACAGGTAAAGGGGTACAAAAGTGCACCCCTCTTTTTGTACACCGACAGGAGCCCCCTAGGCCACACATAAGCGCGACACGTTGTTGGGCCAGGCCCAAAACGGTGCGCGGACAGGCGGGGCGGTTTTTACCGCGGTAAAACTTTTCGCGCGCGGCGCGGTGTGGAGGGGTGTGCGTGACGTGGGCGGCATGCGTGGGGCGGTTTTTACACGCATGCATCACATCGCAGTAAAGAGGCGACTCGTGCCTTCCCCGTAAAAAGAGGGAGGCGTGGAGGCGCGGCTCATTTACTGAATGGGGCCGGGTTGCGGTCTTCAAGGCGTCCACACCCCACGATCACGGCGTGGGGAGAGGTCGCTTCACCCGTCCCCTCAGTTCTGCATGTCCGCCACGCGTCCTTCATGCGCCTGGGGTGGCAAGCGGTGGAGGCGGGAAACTAGGTCGTCGCTGGTTGGAGCAGTGGGTCGGTCCTGTTTCTCTGCGCCTCCGGTGGTTGGATTGGTCGAGCGGGGCGGCTAAGCCCCGACCCCGCCCCTTTATAAGGAGGGGGAAGGGGGGATGGCGTCCCGCACTCTCCTGTCATCTATCTCCTCTCGCTTCTGCTTCTTCCTTCCACTCGTCATGGAGAAAGGGAATCCTGGTCCCTCGATGGTGGCGGCGAGGGTCGCCGCTCGACAGCGCGTCCCCCCTCCTCCTGAGCCCGCGGTGGTAGAGCCGGCCACGAGGGGAAGGGGGAGGGGGCGAGGCCGTGGACGAGGCCGGGGCAGAGGTCGTAGTGCTCGGGGAAGAGGTGGACAGGGCGGCGCGCCGGCTTCGCCCCCGCCAATGATGCCTTTTCCGATAGAAGGCCATGTTGGAGATCAGCCCCGTGAATTCTTCATCAGGCTGCGCCGGCCTCCGCATCGCGGTCTTCGTCTCCCCGCCCCGTTCGCTCAGGAGATGGAGCGTGACCCGCCCCAATCCCTCAGATTGCACATGAGGGGCCGTGGGAATGGGGGCACGCGGGTCGACGTCGACTTCCCGGCTCCTCGGGTGATGTACCTCCGCCGCGGATGGAAGACATCCGCCCGCATCCACAGCCTGACGGCGGGGCTTGTCCCCTACTTCAAATTAATGGAGGACGGCCTGCTCTCCGTCATGGTCTTCGGAGACTTCGGGACTCGCCTGAAGTGCTGCATGGAGAGCTCCTCCGACGGAGATTCCGACGATGGAAGCTCCTCCTCGAGCGAAAGTGATGAGGAGGACAGCGGGGAAGATGACGGGGACGAGTCCGACTAGGCGTCGGATGCCTCGCGCCTGGGCGGGTGCGGCAGCAGCAGCATCTGCACCTGGCCGCTCCTCCGGCAGAGTTTTGCCGGGGGTGGGGCCAACTCCTTGGACTTCTCGGGCCATCTCCTTGGGCGGCTGGCATCGGGAGGCTGCGGAAGAGGAAGAGGGTGGGCGGCAAGGCCGTCAACTCGGAGTACGCGGGCACCGACGCCTTCATCGCGTATTGACGGTCCTGCCGCCTCGTCTTCCAGCTCCTTTCCCGGCACCGTCATCACCGGCCCACCCATGGGCGGCCACCGAGGTGTTCTCTTGGTGCTTTCTGCTGCTCGTAGCTCGCCTAGGCGCCCCTTTTGCCCTCTTGCCTCCTTGACCTGCCTCCTGAGGAGAGGGATAAGAAAGGGATTACGGGCATCTTATCTCTTTTTTAGTTTGTAAGCCTGCGGGCCTTTGTTAAATTTAGAACTTGTAATCCCCTTGCTCATGTTTTTCATTCCGTATGAACTGTACCTGTATGGGATGTTTTTAATGAAAAAGGGATGCTTGCTGGGTTTTTCGTTCGTGGGTAGACCCCGCGAAAAGGAGCGAATCCTTGTTATTTTTTTAAGATAAACGTTTTTCGCCCGGCAACAGGCCTTGCCATCCCCCTCACTTCACTCGACCATGCTCGTGCTCTTGGCGGAGGCAGGGATGAAGTGGGCTTTAGGCTCCTCGTTCTACCTCCTTGCCGCCGCGGCTACAACCAAATCCAGACCTAGGAGATAATCCTTGGGTATAGGAAAAAGGGGAGCACGGCAGCTTGGAGATAAAACGAGGTTTCACATGCCCCAGTTCCGTTCCGAAATGCACGACAGAGGATGAAAGACTTATCTGGATCTGCAGCCCCCGGCAACCTCATTTTGCCGCGGTTGGATCCTTGTGCTTGCAGCCCCCGGCAACTCTGGTTTGCCGGGGTCGGGACGGCGGTCTGTTTCCTTTCTTCCAAGTAGCTCAGTAGAAGTGCTCACGTGCCCTGCGAACCAAAGGAGGACAGAAAAGAACAGATAGATGCGCACTCGACCTCTAAGCTAGGGGTTAGTCGCCGCTGAGCACTATCAACCCTAACCAAGGAAGAGACTCGACCTAGCATGCATACTATGACTTAGGGCGCCAGCGCTTCATTTATGTATGCTCAGGGTCTGCGCCTGGCTTTGTACGAAGGGTTACTTGCCTTGCCGGCAAAGCTTGTACAAAAGGTGGCTTGCCAGGAGGCCCGGCAAGCCGCGCCTTACGGGTAAAACCTGCGAAGATGCTCGATGTTCCAGGAGTTGCTCACTGGGACAGCATCTTCGGTCTCCAGGCGGACTGTACCAGGCCTGGTGACTCGTATTACCTGATAAGGGCCTTCCCACTTTGGCGTAAACTTGTTGGAATTCTTGGCCGACTGAACGCGCCGAAGAACAAGGTCGCCTTCCTCAAAGCTTCGGGCATGAACCTTGCGGCTCTGGTAGCAGTGCAAGGCTTGCTGGTAGCGTGCTGCTCTCACAGCCGCCCGAAGACGATCTTCCTCAAGGAGCGTCACGTCATCTTTGCGCAACTGCTCTTGCTCAAGCTTATCATAAGCGAGCACTCGAGGTGACCCGTATATGAGTTCCATGGGGAGAACTGCTTCTGCCCCATAGACCAGGGCAAAAGGTGTCTGGCTGGTGGCTCGATTTGGCGTCGTCCTGATCGACCAAAGAACCGCCGGCAATTCATCAATCCAGCGCCTTATGCTCTTGCGCAGCTTGTCAAAAGTCTTTGTTCTTAGGCCTCGCAACACTTCAGCATTTGCCCTCTCCGCTTGGCCGTTGCTCCGTGGGTGTGCCACGGAAGCAAAACAGACCTTGCTGCCGAGGTCTTGGATGTATTGCATGAAGGTGTGGCTTGTGAACTGCGTGCCGTTGTCGGTGATGACTCTGTTTGGCACACCAAAACGGCACACCAGTCCCTTGAAAAACTTGACAGCTGATTGAGCAGTCACCTTTCTCACTGCTTCCACCTCCGGCCACTTTGTGAACTTGTCGATCGCAACATACAAGTACTCAAAGCCCCTGACAACGCGGGGGAAAGGGCCCAGTATATCGAGCCCCCAGACCGAGAATGGCCAGGAGAGAGGGATTGTTTGAAAGGCTTGAGCTGGTTGATGAAGCTTCTTTGAATGGAACTGACACGCTTCACATTTGGTTACTAGTGCCGTCGCATCCTGGAGGGCGGTGGGCCAAAAGAAACCTTGCCGGAACGCCTTTCCGGCAAGGGCCCTCGACCCTATGTGGGAGCCACATATGCCTCCATGTATCTCCGCCAACAGCTCCAGTCCTTCCTCCCGGGGGATGCACTTCAATTTCACGCCGTTCGGCCTTCTCCTGTATAGGACGTCGTCGACGAACTGGTACAGGGCAGACCGACGGGCTACTTTCTCCGCTTCTTCCTGCTCCTCAGGAAGTTCCCCTGTTTGGAGGAATCGGACAGTATGTTGTTCCCACGCCGGAGCCTGGGGCTCGACGGCAAGGACCAAAGGCATTTCCTCAGCCATGGGCGAGGTTGTCTCCATGTCCAGGGTTTGACGCCCTGCCGGAGCCAGTTGCCCTTTGGCGGGCTCAGCGTCCGCGGCAGCACCCTTGCCGGCGGCCTCGGGGGGCTCGGTAGGAAAGTACTTGCCGGGACCTGACTTCCTCTGCTTGTTCTGCCCCGTTGATGGTTCGACGGATGGTTGAGTTAACCGGAGCAAAAAGGTACCTGGTTCCACAGGTAGCTTGAATGCAGCACGCTTTGACAGGTAATCGGCGGTGTCGTTCTCCATTCGGGGGACGTGCTCCACTTGGATACCGTCAAAGCGCTCCTCCAGCTTCCTCACTTCATCTACGTAAGCTTCCATCAATGGGCTCTGGTAATCCTTGTTGACCTGCCTGACAATGAGCTGTGAGTCGCCCCTGACGATGAGCTTCTTAACCCCGAGGTCTGCCGCGATCCTGAGACCGGCAAGCAATCCCTCGTACTCAGCAGTGTTGTTGGTGGACATCTCCCGGGGAAAGTGCATCTGGATCACGTACTTGAGGTGCTCTCCGGTGGGTGCAACGAGCAGCACACCGGCACCGGCGCCTTGTAGCGAGAAAGCCCCATCAAAGTACGTGACCCAGTCGCGGTCTGCCTCCTTGCCGGGGAGAGTGGTCTCCTGGATTTCTTCGTCAGGCGTTGAGGTCCATTCTGCAATGAACTCCACCAAGACTCTGCTCTGAATTGTCGAGGTACTTTCAAACTTTAGACCGAAACTTGATAACTCCAAGGCCCACTCCACAATCCTTCCGGTTGCATCTGGGTTATGCAGTATCCGTTGCAATGGGAGGCGGGTGACGACAGTGATCTCGTGGGCTTGGAAGTAATGACGCAGCTTCCTCGAGGCCATAAGGAGGCCGAAGAGCAATTTCTGCACACCGGAGTACCTCGATCTAGCTCCCTGCAAGAGGGAGCTGACAAAGTAAACCGGGTGCTGCATCATCTTCTTCTTCTGCACCACCTCACTTGACTGCGTGGGCACTGCCTTGGTGGCATCAGACTCTGCCGGGGGCCTCGCCTTGCCGGCACCAGGCCCTGCCAGGGGAATCTTGGGCTTGCCATCTGATGGTTCTGCCGCCGTCACTGCCTCCTCGTTGACCTCGCTCTATGCCACCAGCGTGGCGCTGACCACTTGATTCGTCGCTGCCAGATACAGCAACAACGACTCTTGTGGTTTAGGCGCAACCAGTATTGGCGTGGAGGAAAGGTATTTCTTTAGATCCTACAATGCTGCCTCGGCTTCTGGGGTCCACTCCATTGGGCCTACCTTCTTCAAGATTTTGAAGAAAGGAAGGGCGCGCTCGGCGGACTTGGAGATGAATCGGCTCATGGCGGCAACGCAGCCGGTGAGCCGACGCACATCCTTGATCCGCTTGGGCGCCTCAATCTGCTCAATAGCCTTGATCTTGTCTGGGTTTGCCTCGATCCCGCGCTGCGACACAAAGAACCTGAGAAGCTTGCCGAATGGAACGCCGAAGACACACTTCTCAGGGTTCAGCTTGAGGTTGATCTTGCGCAGGTTGGCAAATGTCTCTTCCAGATCTTGCACATGAGTTGGCCCGTCTTTGGTTTTGACCACTATGTCATCCATGTATGCCTCCATATTTCTATGGAGCTGAGGTTCAAAACCAATTTGGACTTCTCTTGCAAACGTTGAGCCAGCACTCTTCAACCCGAAAGGCATCCGTAAAAAGCAATACGTACCACATGGGGTGATGAATGATGTCTTTTCTTCATCCTCTCTTGTCATGAAGATCTGGTGGTAGCCCGAGTAGGCGTCGAGGAATGACAACAGATCACACCCGGCTGTGGAGTCAACAATCTGGTCGATGCGCGGCAACGGGAAGGGGTCCTTAGGACAAGCCTTATTGATATCTATGTAATCAATACACAGACTCCACTTCCCATTCGCCTTGCGCACCACTACCAGATTGGCCAACCACGTCGGGTGGAGCACTCCTCTCACCAAACCTGCCGCTTCCAATTTCCTGATCTCCTCTATGATGAACTCCTGCCTCTCCAGAGCCTGCTTTCTGACCTTCTGCTTGACGGGCCGCACGTGGGGGCAGACAGCTAGGTGGTGCTCAATCACCTCCCTGGGAACACCGGGGATGTCGGATGCTTGCCACGCAAACATGTCGACATTCGCCCGCAGGAAGGTAACGAGCACGCCTTCCTATTTGCTGCCGAGGGTGGAGCCTATGGTGAAGGCCCCTCCCGTGCCATCCTCCCTGGCGAACACCTTCTTGGTCTGCGGTGGCTCGGCTCTGGATCTCTTTCTCTTGCCGGTAGAGTTCTCTGGCACGTCCTCGACGGTAGCGTAGCACTCCGAAGAGGCGTGCTTGCTGGAGTGGGTGCGAGAGGTCTTGCCGGGCTTCCTCTTCCCTTCCGGGCCTTCAGCGGCAGGAGCAGGTGCCTTGACGGCAGCTACTGCAACTGCTTCCCGGTAGAGTTGGTCAGCGCAGATCAGCGCGTCCTTCTTGTCAGAGGGGACGGAGATGATGGTCAACGGCCCGGGCATCTTAGCATGTTGTAGGCGTAGTTGATGCCGCCATGAACTTGGCTAGCGTCGGGCGGCCGAGGATCCTGTTGTAGGGCAAGGGGATCTCGGCCACGTCGAAGATGATCCTCTCCGTCTTGTAGTTCAACTCTCCTCCAAATGTCACGGGATTGACCCCTTGAAACGTGCCCGTTTCCTTGAGGTCTCCATCAGGGATTTGCAATCTTTTGATCACGACAGGCGAGATCAGGTTCAGGCCGGCCCCACCGTCAACCAACATCTTGTTCACCATGAGGTTGCGTATCATTGGTGAGACCAACAATGGCAAACACCCGACCGCGGTAGTGCGTTCAGGTCGTCCTCGGCGTCAAAGATGAGGGGCGTGCTGGACCACTTCAGCGGCTTCTGAGGGTCGAACGACGGCTCCGCTACTATAATCTCACGCACCCACTGCTTGAGCTGGCGGTGGGAGGTATGTAGTGAGGCGCCGCCATCGACGCACATGGCCTCTGTAGCCTTCTGGAACCCTTGCTCACCAGACTCGTCATCCTCGTCGTGATCATTGTCTTCTTATTTCTTGTCACGGCCCCGGGCGCACCTCTCTTGCTGGTTGTCCTTGCCGGGGCGGCTTCCTTGGCCGCCACGCTTCTTGCCGGATCCCTCAGCACCGTCCTGGTCCTTCTCCTTGTCCCGCCTCTCGTACTCAGTTTTTTGCTTCTCAGCAAGCAGCTCGACTTGTCGGCAGTTCTGGAGGTCATGGCCCTTGGTGCGGTGGATCTTGCAGTATTGCTTACCGGAGCTTCCTGGCTTGTCGGTAGCCGCCAAGGCCCGGCAGGCGGCGCACCCGGCAATCTCCTTGCCGGGGGCGTCTGCCTTGACCTTCTTGCCGGCACCGGTGTCGTCAGATCCCTCAACGGCAAGCACGGCCTTGCCTTTGCGTTTCCTGTTGCGACGCCGGCCCTTCTTCGTCGGGGTGCCGGTGTCTTCATCGGTAGAGTCGGTTTCCGCGCCGGCGTCTTCGCCGGGGTACTTCCTTCCCTCTTCAGCCCGGGCGCACCTATCAGCCAAAACGTAGAGCTCGGCCACATCCTTAACCTTGGTCATCGCCAGCTCTTCGCGCATCTTGCGGTTGCACACGTTCTGGTGGAACGCATTGATCACAGCAGCGGGATGAACGTCCGGGATGTTGTACTGCACCCGACTGAATCTCTGGATGTACTTGCGCAGGGTTTCCCCTTCCTTCTCGGGAATGATATGTAGATCACTGGCCTGGCCATGAGCTTGGTGGCCTCCTGTGAAGGCGCCAACGAACTCATGGCACAGATCCGACCAAGAAGAAATGGAATCCATCGGCAGGTGCATCAACCAAGACATCACATTGGGCTTCAGCGCCAGCGGGAAATAGTTGGCAAGCACCTTGTCGTCGCGAGCTCCAGCAGCCTGCATCGCGATGGTGTAGATGCTGAGGAACTCGGACGGATGGGTCTTGCCAGTGTACTTCTCGCCGACGTCGGGCTTGAACGTGCGGTGGGACGGCCACTGGAACTGCCACAGCTCACGGGTAAAGGCCGGGCAGCCCACCTCGTAAGGTAGGCCGCCAGGGCCCCCCGGTGCCGGGTGGTCCATAGCGGGTCCCGCCCGCTTGTCCGACTGGCGGCGCGTTTTGCGCCGGCGCTCAACGGTGGTTCAAGCGTCTTCGTTAGCTCGTTCCCAAAGGACCTGGTGCTGGTGGCGAAGGCTCTGCGGGTCGGACGACGCTATGGAGATGTTATCACAAGCGTCGTCACGACGGGCCGACGCCCGCGGCGGCTGGCGAGGAGGAGGAGAGTGCACCATGGCCGCAGCTCCCCCGGTCCTCCCAGCGCCAGCATGTGGTGGCTCGGTGGAGCGCCGACCCGAGGGCCCCGCTGGTCCCTGATCGCCTTTGTTGGCGACGTCGACGAGGCTCCAAATGGTGGCCCTCCACTCGTCGAGCTTCTCCACGGCAGGAGGGAAGTCGAGGAGCAGCTGCGCGCGCGCCAAAGCTTCCGCTGGCGTGGGCGGCGGCGACAGCTGCGTGGATCGCGGCGCGCTTCGACTTCTAACTACGTTAGAAGGAGCACCGTTACGACCCAGCGGCTACGTGCCATTTTCACCAGCACTTCGGTGAGCGTGCTGAACCCCTTCATCTTGCGGATGACGCACATGGCTCTTCCCACGGCGGTGCCTAGGGTCACCAACGTGGTGACGCTGCTCGGCGCGCACACCATGGGAAGAGCGCGCAGTGGTCGCCGGTGTGGGCGTCTTGGAGGTCCCTGCGCCGCCTGGAGGTGGCACGACGACACCCCTGGAGGGCCCCGCGCCGCCTGCGGGGGGCCCGGCTCCGTCTTTGGATCTGTCGACGTGCGGCCGGTCGTCTGGCGTGCGAACGACGCCGCTCGCCAGGCTCTGACTGCCAGGGCGATGCTGGTGCTCACGGACCGCGGCCCGGGTCCTGTCCGCGACCTGTCCACTGCTCGTCCCCACCGGCACGGGCCGTTCAGCTCCCAACGAGCCGATCGCCGTGGTCGTCTTCTTCTTAGGAGCCATGGCGACAAAGAACTGCTAGGCTAACTACTAGACCAGATTCTCACAATTGCGCCCCCTACCTGGCGCGCCAAAGATGTCGGGGGAACGACACCTATGGGATCACAAGAATCCCTACTACGGTTGCCGGGGCGCAGGGTTGCAAGAAGAGCAGGATCAGTAGCCAGCACGAGGATCGTTTACCCAAGTTCGGGCCGTGAGGATGCGTAAAACCCTAGTCCTGCTTTGGTGGGTGTATTTCAGAGAGTTCTTGAGCTCTCGAACTAGCTGTGGTGAGTGCGTGGTTCGAAAGAGCCGACCCCTTCTCCAGTATGCCAGGGGCCTCCTTTTATAGTCGAAAGGGGCTGCCACTGTGGCACACAGGAGGTGGAAAGGCGCACAGTGCTATGAGCTTATCGCTTGTATTACAGGACAAGACGCATTTAATGCGTAGCTTAGGTGTCCCCTTGCTTTATCGGGGACGGGGGCGAGGCCCGTCCCGTCCGTCGCCGCTCCTTCTCGCTTCGACACGCGCCCTGGCCAGTGAGCCATGTGGTGCCATGTAGGCAGGCAGGCAGCTGGGGTGGCGCGGTGGTGGAGCCTTCACGAAGATCTGCATGCCGCCACGCAGGCGCTTGATGAGTTGGCCCGGGAGTTGCATGTTGCCACGCAGGTGCCTGCTCAGCTGGTTGAGCTTGCAGCTGCATGCGAACGACGGCGGAAACTTGGTTGGCGCGGGCCTGGCGGTGGCCCTGCTGGCGTCCTTGGCGAGGGCCTTGTCGGGTGGCCCGGCAAGGGTCTTGCCGCGGCGCGCTATCGTCCCCGGCAAGGACCTTGCCGGGGGTCTGGTGGCCTTCCTCGGCAAGGATCTTGCCGAGGATCGTTGTCTTCTAATCCTCATCTGATCTTGAACATGTCTTCACAAAGATCTGCATGTCACCACAGAGGTGCCTTCCCGAGCCCTGGCCCCACATGGATGATGGAGTTGGGGACCGTGGGCTCAAGGGTGGCTCGCTCTGTTGGTGTGGGGCGAGCTGCCCCGGCAAGGGTCTTGCCGGGGGAACCTGCTTTGTCCCTCTGCTCTTTGTGGTCTTGGCCTTGGCGTTGCTCTGATTATCTTGGGCTTCGGTCTTACCTTGGCTCACCTCCCCTGTTCTGCTTGGTGTGACCGCGGGCGCGGCTCCGACTGCCCGTGCACAGGTAAAGGGGTACAAAAGTGTGCCCCTCTTTTTGTACACCGACACAACCAGGAAGGTCACCCTGGTGGGCACAAGACACCAGGGCGCGCTTGGCTTGCTAGGCGCGCCCTGGTGGGTTGTGCCCACCTCGGGTGCCTTCCGGACTCTGTTTTTCTTCCGTTTGCTTGTTTCCCAAGATAGAAAATCTTTTTATACCCCTCGAACCTATTGACCACCATATCGCGGACAAATCTTCTATCCTCTTTTCTTGTTGTTTTTGATCAGATCTGTTGAGCCAGGCATCATGTCTTCTTCTTCCTCCAACAACGTGGAAGAGGATGCTTGGTTGATGAAGATCGAGCTGAAGAGAGAAGAGCCCGCATAAGCCGTCAAAGGGGACAAGAGCAAGGAGGCTACCGGAGATCAAGCGTCATTGGCTGAGCAGGCCCAGCCTGCTGAGGAAGAAGAAGATATCCTTAAACCTTACTATGCTCATCTTACCCCTACTGAGATTGAAGCCTTTCAAATCATTGAAACGATTCGTGTGCAAAATAAATATCTCACTCGTGAAAATATTCTGCATCAAGAGCACATCATCTTCCTCTAGAGCGCCATCCGTAGATTGGAGAATCTCTTGATCATGAAGGACAGGATCGCTGCTACTTCACCACCACCACCTTCTTCATCACTAAAATAAAACTGAGTATCGGGTATGGGCACTCCCCTTGGCTTCTGCCAAGCTCGGGGGAGGTGCTTCGGTATTGTATCACCCCCACTACCTTTTGCCTTTACTTATGTTAGTTCGATCCTTAGTTATCTTTTGCTTTACACTACAGGAAACAGCTATTTTGCCGTCTGCCACGGCGGACGGCAAAGGCTCGAACGGCGGACGGCAAAGGCCTTTGCCGTCAGCCGCGGACGGCAAAAGGCTCCGGCAAAGTAGTGTTAGATGAATAAAAGTTTAGTTCGATCCTTTCTTTTGAGAGTTTGCTTAGTGATCTATCCTTATAATCGTGTGCGAGATATATAATAAATTTTAGTTTGAGTTTTTGCTTTCTTTACTTTCATGTTCCAATAAAAAGAAAGGAAATAAATGAAAAAGATCATATGCTAATCTTATGGTAGGTAATGACTCCACATAAGGAAAAGTATAAGTAGAAAAATTTATTAGAGATTGACAAACATAACATTGGTCAATGATGCAACTCATGAAAGAATTAATAAGGGAAGAGAAGATTCACATACAAATACACTATCCTAGAAATCTTTTTTGATTGTGAGCCCCCATCAAAATATTATATGCCCAAATTGTTGATGTTGGACAAGGAAGACAACATAATGATTTATGTATGTTCATATTCACATATAAGTTATATTGTCATAGATCCTTCAACATGTGGTGCTTGCCCCCCATCTTTGCTAGCCAAAAATTCCGCACTAAGTAGAGATACTACTTGTGCATCCAAATACCCTTAAACCCAAATCTTATTTTCAAGAGTCCACCATACCTACCTAAGGATTGAGTAAGATCCTTCAAGTAAGTTGTCATCGGTGCAATAAGGAAATAAAAATTGCTTCTAAAAGTGTGAAATCATTTAGTGTAAGAGAAAATTGAGCGTTGTATGAACTAGTGATGGTAAAGAATAAAAGCGACAGACTGCATAATAAAGGTTGCCATCACAAGGGGCGATATAAAGTGACGTTCTCTTGCACTAAGGGGTTGAGAATACAAACAAATAAGGGCATGGCAACCTCTGCTTCCCTCTGCGAAGGGCCTATCTTTTAATTTTGTATTTACTTTTATGCAAGAGTCAAAGTTTTTCTCTCTAATCCTTTTTTATTTTTCTCCTTTGGAAAGCATTATGTGGTGAGGAAAGATCTAGGCACATATGTCCAGTTGAATATGGGTAGCATGAGTTATTATTGTTGACATCACCCTTGAGGTGAATACGTTGGGAGGCGAAACTATAAGCCCCTATCTTTCTATGTGTCCGGCTGAAACGTTTTGCTCATGTGTATGAGGTGAGTGTTAGCAATCATAGAAGACTATATGATGGTTGAGTAAGTGGACTTGCCTAAAGGCTCCGATACGTGACCCTTCCTGAAAAGATGATGAATTGTAGTTGCAAAGTTGACTGAGACATAGTTTTTTGGTTTCCAATAGAGTTTTTGCTTTATACTTCGATAGTGTGATGAATTGCTACTTATTCATGAGAATTCTATGATAAAAGTTCTACTATAAAAGCTTTATGTTAAAGCCTGTTGCTGTTATAATAATTCACATGATGCTTCTATGTCTGTATTTTGTTTTTATCGACACCTCTCTCTCTCTCTCTTTCTCTAAGCATGTGGACATGTTTTTCGATTTCGGTTTTCGCTTGAGGACAAGCGAGGTCTAAGCTTGGGGGAGTTGATACGTCCATTTTGCATCATGTTTACCTACTGCTATTTATGATTTTTTATGCATAATAATGCTTTTTGGAGTAATTCTAATGCCTTTTCCCTCATAATATGCAAGGTACACACAAAGAGGGAGAATTCCGGCAACTATAAATCTGGACCTGAAAAAGCTATGTCAGGCTACCTATTCTGCGCAACTCCAAATGAGCTGAAACTTCATGAGGATTTTATATGGAATAAATAAGAAATACTAGAGCAAATAACCACCGGAGAGGGCCACCTGGTGAGCACAAGACACCAGGGTGCGCCTGGCCCCCTAGGCGCGCCCTGGTGGGTTGTACTCAGCCCAGCCCACCTCCGGTGCCGATCTTCTGGTATATAAGTCATTTTGACCTAGAAAAATTAAGGAGAGGACTTTCGGGACGGAGCGCCACCGTATCGAGGTGGAACTTGGGCAGGAGCACTTTTGCCCTCCGGCGGAGCGATTCTGCCGAGGGAACTTTCCTCCCGGAGGGGGAAATCATCGTCATCATCATCACCAACAACTCTCCCATCTTGTGGAGGGCAATCTCCACCAACATATTCAACAACACCATCTCCTCTCAAACCCTAGTTCATCTCTTGTCTTCAATCTGGGTACCGGAACTATAGATTGGTGCTTGTGGGTGACTAGTAGTGTTGATTACATGTTGTACTTGATTACTATATGGTTTATTTGGTGGAAGATTATATGTTCAGATCCAATATGCTATTTAATACCCCTCTGATCTTGAGCATGATTATCATTTGTGAGTAGTTACTTTTGTTCTTGAGGTCACGGGAGAAATCATGTTGCAAGTAATCTTATGAACTTGATATGTGTTCGATATTTTGATAGTATGTATGTTGTGATTCCCTTAGTGGTGTCATGTGAACGTCGACTACATGACACTTCACCATATTTGGGCCTAAGGGAATGCATTATGGAGTATTTATTAGATGATGGGTTGCAAGAGTGACAGAAGCTTAAACCCTAGTTTATGCGCTATTCCGTAAGGGACCGATTGGATCCAAAAGTTTAATGCTATGGTTAGAATTTATTCTTAATACTTTTCTCGTGGTTGCGGATGCTTGCGAGGGGGTTAATCATAAGTAGGAGGCTTGTTCAAGTAAGAACAGCACCTAAGCACCGGTCCACCCACATATCAAATTATCAAAGTAGCGAACACGAATCGAATCAACATGATGAAAGTGACTAGATGAAATTCCCGTGTACCCTTAAGAACGCTTTGCTTATTATAAGAGACCGTTTTGGAATGTCCTTTGCCTCAAAAGGATTGGGCTACCTTGCTGCACTTTTGTTACTACTATCATTACTTGCTCATTACAAATTACCTTGCTATCAAACTACTCTGTTACTTACAATTTCAGCGCTTGCAGACATTATCTTGCTGAAAACCACTTGTCATTTCCTTCTGCTCCTCGTTGGGTTCGACACTCTTACTTATCGAAAAGGCTACAATTGATCCCATATACTTGTGGGTCATGAGACACCTCTCTGGTCAATAACCAATAGCGGAACCTGGATGCCCATATTGGCTCCTACATATTCTACGAAGATCTTTTTCGGTCGAACCGTTATGACAACATACATAATTCCCTTTGTCTATCGGTATGTTACTTGCCCGAGAATCGATCGTCGGTATCTTTATACCTAGTTCATTATCGTTACTGGCAATTCTCTTTACTCGTTCTGTAAGACATCACCTCGTGACTAACCCCTTAGTCATTTGCTTGCAAGCTTATGATGTGTATTACCGAGAGGGCCCAGAGATACCTCTATGATACTCGGAGTGACAAATCCTAATCTCGATCTATGACAACTCAACAAACACCTTCGGAGATACCTGTAGATCATCTTTATAATCACCCAGTTACGTTGTGATGTTTGATAGCACACAAGGCATTCCTACGGTATCCGGGAGTTGCATAATCTCATTGTCAAAGGAGTAAATATTTGACATGAAGAAAGCAATAGCAAAAAAACTGAACGATCATTATGCTATGCTAACGGATGGGTCTTGTCCATCACATCATTCTCCTAATGATGTGATCCCGTTATCAAATGACAACTCATGTCCATGGTTAGGAAACCTTAACCATCTTTGATCAATGAGCTAGTCTAGTAGAGGCTTACTAGGGACACAGTGTTTGTTTATGTTCACACATGTATTTAAGTTTCCGATCAATACAATTCTAGCATGAATAATAAACCTTTATCATGAATAAGGAAATATTAAATAACAACTTTATTATTGCTTCTAGGGCATATTTACTTCAGTCTCCCACTTGCACTAGAGTCAATAATCTAGTTCACATCGCCATGTGATTAACACCAATAGTTCACATCACCATGTGACCAACATCCAAAGGGTTTACTAGAGTCAATAATCTAGTTCACATCGCCATGTGATTAACACCCAAAGAGTACTAAGGTGTGACCATGTTTTGCTTGTGAGAGAGTTTTAGTCAACGGGTCTGCCAGATTCAGAGCTGTATGTATTTTGCAAAATTCTATGTCTACAATACTCTGCATGGAGCTACTCTAGCTAATCGCTCCCACTTTTAGTATGTATCCAGCTTGAGACTCAAAGTCATCCGAATCGGTGACAAAGCTTGCATCGACGTAACCCTTTACGACGAACTCTTTATCACCTCCATAACCGAGAAATATTCCTTTGTCCTTTTAGGTAACTAAGGATAATTTTGACCGTTGTCCGGTGATCTACTCCTAGATCACTATTTTACCCCCTTGTCAAACTCATGGCAAGGTACACAATAGGTCTGGTACACATCATGGCATACTTATATAGAACCTATGGCTGAGGCATAGGGAATGACTTTCATTCTCTCTCTATCTTCTGCCGTGGTCAGGCTTTGAGTCTTTGACACCTTGCAACACAGACAAGAACCCTTTCTTTGACTGATCTATTTTGACCTTCTTCAAAATTTTGCCAAGGTATATACTTTGTGAAAGTCCTATTGAGCGTCTCGATCTATCCCTATAGATCTTGATGCCCAATATGTAAGTAGCTTCACTGAGGTCTTTTATTGAAAAATTCTTATTCAAGTATCCTTTTATGCTATCCAGAAATTCTATATCATTTCCAATCAACAATATGTCATCCACATATAATATCAGAAATGCTACAGAGCTCCCACTCACTTTCTTGTAAATACAGGCTTCACTGAAAGTCTGTATAAAACCATATGCTTTGATCACCTCATCAAAGCGTATATTCCAACTCCGAGATGCTTGCACAAGTCCATAGATGGATCGCTGGAGCTTGCACACTTTGTTAGCACCTTTAGGATCGGCAAAACCTTCTGGTTGCATCATATACAACTCTTCTTTGAGATGTCCATTAAGGAATGCAGTTTTGACATCCATTTGTCAGATTCCATAATCATAAGATGTGGCAATTGCTAACATGATTCCGACGGACTTAAGCATCACTATGGGTGAGAAAGTTTCATTGTAGTCAACCCCTTGAACTTGTCGAAAACCTTTTGCGATAAATCGAGCTTTGTCGACAGTAACATTACCATCAGCGTCAGTCTTCTTCTTCAAGATCCATTTATTCTTTATGGCTTGCCGATCATCGGGCAAGTCCACCAAAGTCCAAACTTTGTTCTCATACATGGATCCTATCTCAGATTTCACGGCCTCAAGCCATCTGTCGAAATCTGGGCTCATCATAGCTTCTTCATAGTTCGTAGGTTCGTCATGGTCTAGTAACATGACTTCCAGGACAGGATTACTGTACCACTCTGGTGCAGAACGTGCTCTGTTTGACCTACGAGGTCCAGTAGTAACATGATCTGAAGTTTCAGGATCATCATCATTAGCTTCCTCACTAGTTGGTGTAGGCGTCACGGGAATAGATTTCACCTGATGTGCTACTTTCCAATTCGAGAGAAGGTACAATTACCTCATCAAGTTCTACTTTCCTCCCACTCACTTCTTTCGAGAAAAACTCCTTCTCTAGAAAGGACCCATTCTTAGCAACAAAGATCTTGCCTTTGGATTTGTGGTAGAAGGTGTACCCAATAGTTTCTTTAGGGTATCCTATGAAGATGCACTTCTCCAATTTGGGTTCGAGCTTATCAGGCTGAAGCCTTTTGACATAAGTGTCGCAACCCCAAACTTTAAGAAACGACAACTTAGGTTTCTTGCTAAACCATAGTTCATACGGTGTCGTCTCAACAGATTTAGACGGTGCCCTATTTAACGTGAATGCGGTTGTCTCTAATGCATAACCCCAAAACGATAGTGGTAAATCGGTAAGAGACATCATAGAACACACCATATCCAATAAAGTACAGTTACGATGTTCGGACACACCATTACGCTGTGGTGTTCTAGGTGGCGTGAGTTGTGAAACTATTCCACATTGTTTTAAATGAAGGCCAAACTCGTAACTCAAATATTCGCCTCTGCGATCAGATCGTAGAAACTTTATTTTCTTGTTACGATGATTCTTCACTTCACTTTGAAATTCTTTGAACTTTTCAACTGTTTCAGACTTGTGTTTCATTAAGTAGATATACCCATACCTACTCAAATCATCTGTGAAGGTGAGAAAATAACGATACCCGCTGCATGCTTCAACACTCATCGGACCGCATACGTCGATATGTATTATATCCAATAAGTCATCAGCTCGCTCCATTGTTCCTAGAGAACGGAGTTTTACTCTTCTTTGCCCATGAGGCATGGTTCGCAAGTATCAAATGATTCATAATCAAGTGATTCCAAAAGTCCATTTGCATGGAGTTTCTTCATGCGCTTTACACCAATATGACCAAACCGGCAGTGCCACAAGTATGTTGCACCATCATTATCAACTTTGCATCTTTTGGCATCGATATTATGAATATGTGTATCACTACGATCGAGATTCAATAAACCATTTACATTGGGTGCATGACCATAGAAGGTTTTATTCATGTAAACAGAACAACAATTATTCTCTGACTTAATTGAATAATTGTATTGCAATAAACAGGATCCAATCATATAGATGCTCAACGCAAACACCAAATAACATTTATTTAGCCCGAAGGTAGAGGGAGTATGCGATGGTGATCTTATCAACCTTGGAATCACTTCCAACACACATCGTCACCTCGCCCTTAACTAGTCTCTGTTCATTTTGCAACTCCTGTTTCGAGTTACTAATCTTAGCAACTGAACCGGTATCAAATACCCAGGGGCTACTATGAACACTAGTAAAGTACACATCAATAACATGTATATCAAATATACCTTTGTTAAATTTGCCATCCTTCTTATCCGCCAAGTATTCGGGGCAGTTCCGCTTCTAGTGACCATTCCCTTTGCAGTAGTAGCACCCCGTTTCAGGCTTACATCCAACTTTGGGCTTCTTCACGGGAGTGGCAACTTGCTTGCCATTCTTGTTGAAGTTCCATTTCTTTCCCTTTGCCCTTTTTCTTGAAACTAGTGGTCTTGTTAACCATCAACACTTGATGCCTTTTCTTGATTTCTACCTTCGCCGATTTCAGTATCGCAAAGAGTTCGGGAATCATTTTCGTCATCCCTTGCATATTATAGTTCATCACGAAGTTCTAATAGCTTGGTGATAGTGACTAGAGAACTCTGCCAATCACTATCTTATCTAGAAGATTAACTCCCACTTGATTCACGTGATTGTAGTACCCAGACATTCTGAGCACATGCTCACTGGTTGATCTATTTTCCTCCATCTTGTAGTCAAAGTACTTGTCAGAGGTCTCATACCTCTCGACACGGGCATGAGCCTGAAATACCAATTTCAGCTCTTGGAACATCTCATATGCTCTGTGGCATTCAAAATGTTTTTGAAGTCCCGGCTCTAAGCCGTAAAGCATGGTGCACTAAACTATCAAGTAGTCATAATACCAAGCTTTTCAAACGTTCATAACGTCTGCATCTGCTCCTGCAATAGGTCTGTCACCTAGCGGTGCATCAAGGACATAATTCTTCTGTGTAGCAATGAGGAGCTACAACGCGAGCTCTGTCATTGCTACTATCATTGCTACTATCATCTTTCAACTTATTTTTCTCTAGGAACATATCAAAAACATAGGGGAGCTACAACGCGAGCTATTGATCTACAACATAATTTGCAAATACTATCAGAACTAAGTTCATGATAAATTAAAGTTCAATTAATCAAATTACTAATGAACTCCCACTTAAATCAACATCCCTCAAGTTGTCTAAGTGATACATGATCCATATCAACTAACCCATGTCCGATCATCACGTGAGATGGGGTAGTCAACAATGGTGAACATCTCTATGTTGATCATATCTACTATATGACTCATGTTCGACCTTTCGGTCTCCAGTGTTTCGAGGCCATGTATGTACATGCTAGGCTCGTCAAGTTTAACCCGAGTATTCCGCATGTGGAAAAATGTCTTGCACCCGCTGTATGTCAACGTAGAGTCTATCACACCCGATCATCATGTGGTGTCTCAACACGACGAACTGTCGCAATAGTGCATACTCAGGGAGAACACTTATACCTTGAAATTTAGTGAAGGAAACATCTTATAATGCTACCGCCTTACTAAGCAAAATAAGATGCATAAAAGATAAACATCACATGCAAACCAAATATGTGACATGATATGGCCATCATCATCTCGTGCTTTTGATCTCCATCTCCAAAGCATCGTCATGATCTCCATCGTCACCGGCTCGACACCTTGATCTCCATCATTGCATCGTGGTCATCTCACCAACTATTGCTTCTACAACTATCGCTAACCCATAGTGATAAAGTAAAGCAATTTCATGGCGTTTGCATTTCATACAATAAAGAGACAACCATAAGGCTCCTGTCGGTTGCCGATAACTTTATAACGTATATCACATCATGTCTTGACCATATCACATCACAACATGCCCTGCAAAAACAAGTTAGATGTCCTCTATTTTGTAGTTGCAAGTTTTACGTGGCTGCTACGGGCTTCTAGCAAGAATCATTCTTACCTACGCATAAAACCACAACGGTGTTTCGTCAAGTTTGTTGTTTTAACCTTCTTCAAGGACCAGCCACAGTCAAATTCGATTCAACTAAAGTAGGAGAAACAGACACCCGCCAGCCACCTTTATGCAAAACTAGTTGCATGTCTGTCGGTGGAACCGGTCTCATGTGCGTGGACATGTAAGGTTGGTCCGGGACGCTTCATCCCACAATACCGCCGAATCAAAATAAGACTTTGGTGGTAAGCAATATGACTATCACCGCCCATAACTCTTTGTGTTCTACTCGTGCATATCATCTACGCATAGACCTGGCTCTGATACCACTGTTGGGAAACGTTGCATGGAAAGCAAAAAAAATTCTTTGCACACGCAATGATCTATCCATGGAGATGCATAGCAATGAGGGGAGAGTGTGTCTATGTACCCTCGTAGAACGTAAGCGAAAGCGTTTGAGAACGCAGTTGATGTAGTCGAACTTCTTCTAGCTCCGACCGATTGATACGTCTCCAACG
Source organism: Triticum aestivum (assembly GCF_018294505.1). Taxonomy (NCBI): domain Eukaryota; kingdom Viridiplantae; phylum Streptophyta; class Magnoliopsida; order Poales; family Poaceae; genus Triticum; species Triticum aestivum. The sequence continues at coordinate 252,425,946 of NC_057808.1, read as the reverse complement.
TATCTATAATATTTTATTGTTCCATGCTATTATATTATCTATTTTGGATGTTTAATGGGCTTTAATATTCTCTTTAATATTATTTTTAGGACTAACCTATTAACCGAAGGCCCAGTGAAAATTGTTGTTTTTTTGCCTATTTCAGTGTTTCGCAGAAAAGGAATATCAAACGGAATCCAAACGGAACGAAACCTTCGCGAGGATCTTTCTTGTAACAAACGCAATCCGGGAGACTTGGAATGGAAGTCAAGGAAGCAACGAGGCGGCCACGAGGCAGGAGGGCGCGCCCAGGGGGTAGGCACGCCCCCACCCTCGTGGGCCCCTCATAGCTCCACCGACCTACTTCTTTCGCCTATATATACTCTTATACCCTGAAAACATCTAGGGGAGCCACAAAACCACTTTTCCACCGCCGCAACCTTCTGTACCCGTGAGATCCAATCTTGGGGCCTTTTCCGGTGATCTGCCGGAGGGGGATTCGATCATGGAGGGCTTCTACATCAACACCATAGCCTCTCCGATGATGTGTGAGTAGTTTACCACAGACCTTCGGGTCCATAGTTATTAGCTAGATGGCTTCTTCTCTCTCTTTGGTTCTCAATACAATGTTCTCCTCGATTTTCTTGGAGATCTATTCGATGTAATACTTTTTGCGGCGTGTTTGCCGAGATCCGATGAATTGTAGGTTTATGATCAAGATTATCTATGGACAATATTTGATTCTTCTCTGAATTCTTATATGCATGATTTAATATCTTTGCAAGTCTCTTCGAATTATCGGTTTAGTTTGGCCTACTAGATTGATCTTTCTTGCAACAGGAGAAGTGCTTAGCTTTGGGTTCAATCTTGCAGTGTCCTTTCCCAGTGATAGCAGGGGCATCAAGGCACGTATTTTATTGTTGCCATCGAGGATAAAAAGATGGGGTTTATATCATATTGCTTGAGTTTATCCCTCTACATCATGTCATCTTGCCTAATGCGTTACTCTGTTCTTATGAACTTAATACTCTAGATGCATGCTGGATAGCAGTCGATGTGTGGAGTAATAGTAGTAGGTGTAGAATCGTTTCGGTCTACTTAACACGGACGTGATGCCTATGTTCATGATCATGCCTCGATATTCTCATAACTATGCGCATTTCTATCAATTGCTCGGCAGTAATTTGTTCACCCACCGTAATATATGCTATCATGAGAGAAGCCACTAGTGAAACCTATGGCCCCCGGGTCTACTTTACATCATATTAGTTTCCCGTCAACTTGCCAATTTCTGTCGCCGTTTATTTTGCAATCTTTACCTTTCAATCTATACAACAAAAATACCAAAAATATTTATCTTATATCTTTATCAGATCTCACTTTTGCAAGTGGCCGTGAAGGGATTGACAACCCCTTCATCGCGTTGGTTGCAAGGTTCTTGATTGTTTGTGCAGGTACTAGGCGATTTGCGTGTAGTCTCCTACTAGATTGATACCTTGGTTCTCAAAAACTGAGGGAAATACTTACGCTACTTTGCTGCATCACCCTTTCCTCTTCAAGGGAAAACCAATGCATGCTCAAGAGGTAGAAAGAAGGATTTCTGGCGCCGTTGCCGGGGAGATCTACGCCCAAGTCAAGACATACCAAGTACCCATCACAAACTCTTATCCCTCGCATTACATTATTTTCCATTTGCCTCTCATTTTCCTCTCCCCCACTTCACCCTTGCCGTTTTATTCGCCCTTTTTCGTCTGCTTCTTTCCGCTTGCTTCTTGTGTGTCCTTGTGTTAGATCATTTGTTTTGCCGTCATGGCCAGTCCTTCTATCATTGTTAGTACTCCTGATCATGAAGTTCTTAATTTTAAACAAAGGGAGGGAGAAAATCTAAAAGATGCTTGGTATAGAATTTGCAACGCTCAGAATAGATCCACTAGGAAGCAATCTACTTCCGTTCTTCTTCGCATTTTTTATGTAGGCATCACTCCTTGGAACAGATATATTCTTGACACCATTACCGGAGGGAATTTCTTGGGTAGCCATACTTTTGATTCTTATAATGCTATGATAGATTTGTTTGGCCCACCACCTCTTTTGGTTAATGGAACTATTTTAACTTTGGAACATGTGATGCAAAGGCTTGAAATTATCAAAAATAAAGTTGCCACTGTAGAGTTGATCGAGAATTTGGATAAAATTACCCAATATGGACCTAAGGTAGGAGTTGTGACGCCCCCGATTTGACCGTACACTAATCATGCACGCAAATGTGTACGATCAAGGTCAGGGACTCACGGGAAGATATCACAACACAACTCTACAACAAAAATAAGTCATACAAGCATCATAATACAAGCCAGGGGCCTCGAGGGCACGAATACAAGTGCTCGATCACAGACGAGTCAGCGGAAGCATCAATATCTGAGTACAGACATAAGTTAAACAAGTTTGCCTTAAGAAGGCTAGCACAAACTGGGATACAGATCGAACAAGGCGCAGGCCTCCTGCCTGGGATCCTCCTAACTACTCCTGGTCGTCGTCAGCGGCCTGCACGTAGTAGTAGGCACCTCCAGCGTCGTAGGTGTCGCCGTCGACGGTGGCGTCTGGCTCCTGGACTCCAACACCTGGTTGCGACAACCAGATAGAAGGGAAAGGGGGAAAAGAGGGAGAGAAGCAACCGTGAGTACTCATCCAAAGTACTCGCAAGCAAGGAGCTATACTACATATGCATGGGTATATGTGTAAAGGGGCATATCAATGGACTGAACTGCAGAATGCCAGAATAAGAAGGGGGATAGCTAGTCCTGTCGAAGACTACGCTTCTGGCCATCTCCATCTTGCAGCATATAGAAGAGAGTAGATTGAAGTCCTCCAAGTAGCATCGCATAGCATAATCCTACCCGGCGATCCCCTCCTCGTCGCCCTGTTAGAGAGCGATCACCGGGTTGTATCTGGCACTTGGAAGGGTGTATTTTATTCAGTATCCAGTTCTAGTTGTCATAAGGTCAAGGTACAACTCCGGGTCGTCCTTTTACTGAGGGACACGGCTATTCGAATAGATAAACTTCCCTGCAGGGGTGCACCACATAACCCAACACGCTCGATCCCATTTGGCCGGACACACTTTTCTGGGTCATGCCCGGCCTCGTAAGATCAACGCGTCGCAGCCCCACCTAAGCACAACAGAGAGGTCAGCACACCGGTCTAACCCTATGCGCGCAGGGGTCTGGGCCCATCGCCCTATGCACACCTGCACATTGCGTACGCGGCCAGAAGCAGACCTAGCCTAGTGGCGTTCCAGTCCAATCCGGCGCGCGCCACTCAGTCGCTGACGTCAAGAAGGCTTCGGCTGATACCACGACGCCGGGATACCCATAACTACTCCCGCGTAGATGGCTAGTGCGTAAAGACCAAATGGCCAGACTCAGATCAAATACCAAGATCTCGTTAAGCGTGTTAAGTATCCGCGAACGCCAACCAGGGCCAGGCCCACCTCTCACCTGGGTGGTCTCAACCTGCCCTGTCGCTCCGCCACAAAGATCCACTTGCGGGTACTCCTACGAGCCGACCCGACTTTAGTCATCACATGTGTCATGTATATAGTATATAAGTATATACCCGTGATCACCGCCCAGGTGATCACGGCCCGATAGTATAGCACAGCAGACGGACAAGAATGTAGGGCCACTGATGGAAATCTAGCATCCTATACTAAGCAGTAGGATAGCAGGTAAGGGTAACAACTGTAGCAACAATGACAGGCTATGCATCAGGATAGGATTAACGAAAAGCAGTAACATTCTACACTACTCTAATGCAAGCAATATAGAGAAGAATAGGCGATATCTGGTGATCAAGGGGGGGGGGGCTTGCCTGGTTGCTCTGGCAAGTAGGAGGGGTCGTCGACTCCGTAGTCGAACTGGGCAGCAGCAGTGTCGGTCTCGTAGTCTACCGGAGAGAAGAGGGGGAAGAAACAGTAAATACAATGCAAACATAAGCATGACGATGCGTGACATGACAATGAGCGGTGCTAGGTGTGACCTAACGCGACAGTAGATGGTACCGGTGAAGGGGGGAAACAACCGGGAGGTATTCCCGATGTTTCGCGTTTTCGGACAGACGGACCGGAGGGGGAAAGTTGCTAGTTCGAAAGGTTAGGGAGGTGTGGTGGACGAACGGACTGCGTATTCGGATTCGTCTCGTCGTTCTGAGCAACTTTCATATAGAAAACATTTTCATCCGAGTTACGGTTTAAAAGATATGAATTTTCAAAGTTTATTTGAATTTCTGGAATTATTTGAATTAAGCAAAAATGAATTATGACGTCAGCATGAGACAATGCTGACGTCAGCAGGTCAACAGGTCGGCTGACCAGTCAAACCAGACAGGTGGGACCAGTGGGACCCACATGTCAGCCTCTGTTAGTCTAATATTAATTTAAACTAAACTAACAGTCTAATTAGAGGGGTGGGCCCCATATGTCAGTGAGTGATTAGTTAATCTAATTATTTTTATTTATAAAACATTTTTCTTTTTCTTTTTGTTTTTAATTTTTGCGGGGGGGCCCGCATGTCAGTGGCTGGGCCTGCCCAGTCAGCACGTTGACTGGGTGGACCCAGTCAACGGGGCCCACGGGGCCCACTGGCAGTGGCACTGGGGGGGCCCCAGGCCAGCCACGTCGGCGGCCGGCGCCGGAGCAACTCCGACGAGCCAAACGTGGCGGCGCGGCTCGGGAGGGGAGCGGGTTTCGCGCACAGGGGGCCTGCGGGGTCGTGGCTGGGCGCGTTCGACGCGGCTCGGCGCCGCGCGTCCAACGGTGGTGGCCGGAGCGGCTGGAACGGGCGGGGGCGAGCGCTACGAGCTCACCGGCGGCGAAGTGCTTCGGGCTGGGGCGGGTGCGGCGTTAGAGCGCGCGAGCGGCCGAACTAACTAGCTAGGCGGGTGCGGCACGATGCGGTCGAGCTAACGGGCCTACGCCCATGACCAAATGGTCACCGGAGACCCGCCGGCGACGAGCTCCGCGGCGCGGCGTTCGGGCGCGCGTGGGGACGCCGCTAGGGGGCGTGCGAGAGAGAGAGGACAGGGGAGGAGGGGGAGAGGCTCACCGCGCGGCACACGGAGGCCGGTGAGGGGCTTAGGAGCAGCAGGTCGGCGCCGGGGAAGAAGGGGGTCGCCGGCGTCCGAAGTCGAAGACGAGCTCGGTGTGCTCGTTGTAGGGGCTCCGGTCTCCAACGGGCTGCACCAGACGAAGCAGCGGGCGACGGCGGTCCTTGGAGACAACGTGGGGCGGCGAGGTGGGCACGGTGGCCGTGTGAACGACGGGAACGGCGGCGACCGCGTCGGGCGTGGGGAAGGAGAGAGCGGCGCGGATCTGGGGGGGAAAGAGAGAGGCGCAGGGGCCGAGAGGAGAGCGGGGGCGAGTGGGAGAGAGGCCCGAGGAGGCGGGGAGCTGGCGACCTTATCCTCCCCGTCGCCGGCGAGGGGGTGCGGCGGGGACTGCCCCTGTTCCGACCCCGGTCGGGGGAACAGGGAAGGGGGGCGAGTGGGAGAGGTGGGCTGTGCCGGGGGTCGGCCTAGTTGGGCCAGGGGTGCTGTGGGGGGGGGCCTTCTCCTTTTTTCTTTTTCTTTGTCTGTGTTCTTTTGCATTTTCTTTTTATTTGTTTATTTTCTTTTCTGTTTTATTTCATTTAAAAGTATTTAGGTATTTTATAAAAATGTGTTTTCTCCACCATAATTACCAGTGTATTATTTGGCACCCACCGAACATTTTTGTTTAAATTTTTGAAAACTTTTATTTTCCACTTTAATTTTAATTGAAGTTTGAATTAGGAGTTTGAAAAGAAATGCGATTCCAAATGTGATCATGCCCTGTTTAGCAACATGATTAGCTTAATCACAGAGAGTTACTGTAGCATGATCCTCAGGGTGTTACAGGAGTTACTCTGAAATTTTTTGGAGAAAAAGAACCCATAGTTAATGAAAAGATAGATCAAGATTCCACTAGAATTGATAAACTTGAGGATATTATTACCAACTTAGGGTCTACCTTTTCTGCCGTGAGAAACACTTCAAACCCTCCTACTACCAAAGTTGCCAAGTTTATGTATGTTCCTAAAAATAAGGGTGAATCTTCTAGTAAGGAAAATGCGGATCTCAAATCAATAAGTGTTCACCCCAACTTTTTCGCTATCATTAAGGAACCTTTTGCTACAAATGAATTTCTTGATTTCTTGCCTAAGAGTTTGATCATTAATAAAAATAAGGAAACTCCTAAGGTTTATAGGTGTTCAATTTAAGAATTGCATACCAAAGATGACAATACCTAGATCTATTCTTGTTTTTATGCCTAGCTAGGGGCGTTAAACGATAGCGCTTGTTGGGAGGCAACCCAATTTTATTTTTGTTCCTGTTTAGTAATAAATAATCCATATAGCCTCTGTTTAGATGTGTTTTATGTTTTAATTAGTGTTTGTGCCAAGTAGAACCTTTGGGAAGACTTGGGTGAAGTCTTTATGATCTTGCTGTAAAAAACAGAAACTTTAGCGCTCACGAGATTAGCTGCCATTTTTTACTGGAGAGTGATTTTAGGTTGATTCTTTTTGAAGATGATCAATAGATAAATTACTCACGTCCAAAAATTTATTGCAGAATTTTTTAAGTTCCATAAGTATACGTTTGATACAGATTACTACAGACTGTTCTGTTTTTGACAGATTCTGTTTTTCGTGTGTTGTTTGCTTATTTTGATGAATCTATGGCTAGTATCGGGGGGTATGAACCATAGAGAAGTTGGAATACAGTAGGTTTAACACCAATATAAATAAAGAATGAGTTCATTGCAGTACCTTAAATTAGTGGTTTGTTTTCTTACACTAACGGAGCTCATGAGATTTTCTGTTTAAGTTTTGTGTTGTGAAGTTTTCAAGTTTTTGGGTAAAGATTTGATGGATTTAGGACTAAGGAGTGGCAAGATCCTAAGCTTGGGGATGCCCAAGGCACCCCAAGGTAAAATTCAAGGACAACCAAAATCCTAAGCTTGGGGATGCCCCGGAAGGCATCCCCTCTTTCGTCTTCGTCTATCGGTAACTTTACTTGAGGCTATATTTTTATTCACCACATGATATGTGTTTGTCTTGGAGAATCTTGTATGATTTGAGTCTTTGCTTTTTAGTTTACCACAATCATCCTTGCTGTACACACCTTTTGGAGAGACACACATGAATCGGAATTTATTATAATACTCTATGTGCTTCACTTATATCTTTTGAGCTAGATAATTTTGCTCTAGTGCTTCACTTATACCTTTTTAGAGCACGGTGGTGGTTTTATTTTATAGAAATTATTGATCTCTCATGATTCACTTATATTATTTTGAGAGTCTCTTAGAACAGCATGGTAATTTGCTTTGTCTATAAAATTAGTCCTAATATGATAGGCATCCAAGAGGGGTATAATAAAAACTTTCATATAGAGTGCATTGAATACTATGAGAAGTTTGATACTTGATGATTGTTTTGAGATATGAAGATGGTGATATTAGAGTCGTGCTAGTTGATTAATTGTGAATTTGAGAAATACTTTTGTTGGAGTTTGCAAGTCCCGTAGCATGCACGTATGGTAAACGTTGTGTGACAAATTTGAAGCATGAGGTGTTCTTTGATTGTCCTCCTTATGAGTGGCGGTCGGGGACGAGCGATGGTCTTTTCCTAACAATCTATCCCCCTAGGAGCATGCGCGTAGTGCTTGGTTTTGATGACTTGTAGATTTTTGCAATAAGTATATGAGTTCATTATGACTAATGTTGAGTCCATGGATTATACGCACTCTTACCCTTCCATCATTGCTAGCCTCTTCGGCACCGTGCATTGCCCTTTCTCACCTTGAGAGTTGGTGCAAACTTCGCCAGTGCATCCAAACCCCGTGATATGATACGCTCTATCACACATAAACCTCCTTATAACTTCCTCAAAACAGCCACCATACCTACCTATTATGGCATTTCCATAGTCATTCCGAGATATATTGCCATGCAACTTTCCATCATTCCGTTTATTATGACACGCTTCATCATTGTCATATTGCCTTGCATGATCATGTAGTTGACATCGTATTTGTGGCAAGGCCAGCATGCATAATTTTTCATACATGTCACTCTTGATTCATTGCCTATCTCGGTACACCGCCTAAGGCACTCATATAGGGTCATATTTTGTTCTAGTATCGAGTTGTAATCCATCGAGTTGAAATCCTTGAGTTGTAAATAAATAGAAGTGTGATGATCATCATTATTAGAGCATTGTCCCTTGTGAGGAAATAAAAAAAGAGAAAGGCCAAATAAAAAAAAGGCCGAAAAAAAGAGAAAGGCCAAATAAAAAAAGAGAAGGCCCAAAAAAATGAGAGAAAAAGAGAGAAGGGACAATGCTACTATCCTTTTTTCCACACTTGTGCTTCAAAGTAGCACCACGATCTTCATGATAGAGAGTTTCTTATATTGTCACTTTCATATACTAGTGGGAGTTTTTCATTATATAACTTGGCTTGTATATTCCAACAATGGGCTTCCTCAAATTCTTCGTGAGCAAGCAAGTTGGATGCACACCCACTTAGTTTCTTTTGTTGAGCTTTCGTACATTTATAGCTCTAGTGCATCCGTTGCATGGCAATCCCTACTCCTCGCATTGACATCAATTGATGGGCATCTCCATAGTCCGTTGATTAGCCGCGTCGATGTGAGACATTTTTTGTCTTCTCCACACAACCTCCATCATCATATTCTATTCCACCCATAGTGATATGTCCATGGCTCACGCTCATGTATTGCGTGAAAGTTGAAAAAGTTTGAGAATACTAAAGTATGAAACAATTGCTTGGCTTGTCATCGGGGTTGTGCATGATGAGAGCATTTTGTGTGATGAAAATGAAGCATAGCCAAACTATATGATTTTGTAGGGATGAGCTTTCTTTGGCCATGTTATTTTGAGAAGACATAATTGCTTAGTTAGTATGCTTGAAGTATTATTATTTTTATGTCAATATTAAACTTTTGTCTTGAATCTTTCGGATCTGAACATTCATGCCACAATAAACAAAATTACATTGAAAATTATGTTAGGTAGCATTCCACATCAAAAATTCTGTTTTTATCATCTACCTACTCGAGGACGAGCAGGAATTAAGCTTGGGGATGCTTGATACGTCTCCAACGTATCTATAATATTTTATTGTTCCATGCTATTATATTATCTATTTTGGATGTTTAATGGGCTTTAATATGCTCTTTTATATTATTTTTGGGACTAACCTATTAACCGGAGGCCCAGTGCAAATTGTTGTTTTTTTGCCTATTTCAGTGTTTCGCAGAAAAGGAATATCAAACGGAATCCAAACAGAACGAAACCTTCGCGAGGATATTTCTTGGAACAAATGCAATCCAGGAAACTTGGAGTGGAAGTCGAGGAAGCAACGAGGCGGCCACGAGGGAGGAGGGTGCGTCCAGGGGGGTAGGCGTGCCCCCCACCCTCGTGGGCCCCTCGTAGCTCCACCGACCTACTTCTTTCGCCTATATATACTTTATACCCTGAAAACATCCAGGGGAGCCACGAAACCACTTTTCCACCGCCGGAACCTCATGTACCCGTGAGATCCCATCTTGGGGCCTTTTCCGGCGATCTGCCGAAGGGGGATTCGATCACGGAGGGCTTCTACATCAACACCATAGCCTCGCCGATGATGTGTGAGTAGTTTACCACAGACCTTCGGGTCCATATTTATTATCTAGATGGATTCTTCTCTCTCTTTGGTTCTCAATACAAAGTTCTCCTCGATTTTCTTGGAGATCTATTTGCTGTAATACTTTTTGCTGTGTGTTTGCCGAGATTCGATGAATTGTGGGTTTATGATCAAGATTATCTATGGACAATATTTGATTCTTCTCTGAATTCTTATATGCATGATTTAATATCTTTGCAAGTCTCTTCGAATTATCGGTTTAGTTTGGCCTACTCGATTGATCTTTCTTGCAATGGGAGAAGTGCTTAGCTTTGGGTTCAATCTTGCGGTGTCCTTTCCTAGTGACAGCAGGGGCAGCAAGGCACGTTTTGTATTGTTGCCATCGAGGATGAAAAGATGGGGTTTATATCATATTGCTTGAGTTTATCCATCTACATCATGTCATCTTGCCTAATGCGTTACTCTGTTCTTATGAACTTATTACTCTAGATGCATGCTGGATAGCGGTTGATGTGTGGAGTAATAGTAGTAGATGCAGAATCGTTTCGGTCTACTTGACACGGACGTGATGCCTATGTTCATGATCATGCCTAGATATTCTCATAACTATGCGCTTTTCTATCAATTGCTCGGCAGTAATTTGTTCACCCACCGTAATATATGCTGCCATGAGAGAAGCCACTAGTGAAACCTGTGGCCCCCGGGTCTACTTTACATCATATTAGTTTCCCGTAAACTTGCCAATTTCTGTCGCCGTTTATTTTGCAATCTTTACTTTTCAATCTATACAACAAAAATACCAAAACTATTTATCTTATTATCTTTATCAGATCTCACTTTTGCAAGTGGTCGTGAAGGGATTGACAACCCCTTTATCGCGTTGGTTGCAAGGTTCTTGATTGTTTGTGCAGGTACTAGGCGATTTACGTGTAGTCTCCTACTGGATTGATACCTTGGTTCTCAAAAACTGAGGGAAATACTTACGCTACTTTGCTGCATCACCCTTTCCTCTTCAAGGGAAAACCAACGCATGCTCAAGAGGTAGCACCGATCAAGTACCGAACGTATGGCACCTCTGAGTTCTGCACACGTTCAGCTCGGTGACGTCCCTCGTCTTCTTGATCCAGCAAGGCATCGAGGTAGTAGATGAGTTCCATTAGCAAGACGGCGTGGTGATGGTGATGGTGAAGTGATCCTCGCAGGGCTTCGCCTAAGCACCGTGAGAATATGACCGGGGGTGTAAACTGTGGAGGGGGGCGCCGCACACGGCTATGCAATTGTCTGGTGTGTGCTAGGCGCCCCCTCCCACATATATATAGGTGGTAGGGAGGGAGGAGCAGCCATAGGAGGCGCCCAAGTAGGAGGAATCCTACTTGGAGTCCCTCCCAAGCCACGCGCCCCCCTGCCATATATAACCGAGCGGGAAGGAAAGAGGGGGGAGAGGGAAGAAAGTATGAATCCTATTCCACACTTTCCTTGCCCTCCCCTATTTCCTTCTCCTCCTCGTAGGGCTGGCCTCTATAGGGGCGCACCAGCCCCTTGTGGGCTGGTGTGTTCCCTCACTTGGCCCATAAGGCCCATATCTTTGTCGGGGGAGCCCGAAACTCCTTTCCGGTGACCCGATAAGTACCTGGTACCCTCCGAAACACTTCCGGTGTCCGAATACCATCATCCTATATATCAATATTTACCTCTTGTCCATTTCGAGACTCCTCATCATGTCCGTGATCTCATTCGGGACTCCGAACAACATTCGTTCACCAAATCATATAACTTATATAATACTATATCGTCAACGATCGTTAAGCGTGCGGACCCTACGGGTTCGAGAACTATGTAGACATGACCGAGACACCTCTCTGGTCAATAACCAATAGCGTAACCTGGATGCCCATATTGGCTCCTACATATTCTACGAAGATCTTTATCGGTCGAACCGTTATGACAACATACGTAATTCCCTTTGTCTATCGGTATGTTACTTGTCCGAGATTTGATCGTCGGTATCTTTATACCTAGTTCAATCTCGTTGCCGGCAAGTCTCTTTACTCGTTCCATAATACATCACCTCGTGACTAACTCCTTAGTCGTTTGCTTACAAGGTTATGATGTGTATTACCGAGAGGGCCCGGAGATACCTCTCCGATACTCGGAGTGACAAATCCTAATCTCGATCTATGCCAACTCAACAAACACCGAAGATACCTGTAGAGCATCTTTATAATCACCCAGTTATGTTGTGACATTTGATAGCACACAAGGCATTCCTCCGGTATCCGGGAGTTGCATAATCTCATAGTCAAAGAAATAAGTATTTGACATGAAGAAAGCAATAACAATAAAACTGAACGATCATTATGCTAAACTAACGGATGGGTCTTGTCCATCCCGTTATCAAATGACAACTCATGTCCATGGTTAGGAAACCTTAACCATCTTTGATCAACGAGCTAGTCTAGCAGAGGCTTACTAGGGACACGGTGTTTGTTTATGTATTCACACATTTATTTAAGTTTCCGATCAATACATTTCTAGCATGAATAATAAATCCTTATCATGAATAAGGAAATATAAATAACAAATTTATTATTGCTTCTAGGGCATATTTACTTCGGTGTTAACATAAAGAAATGTATGTGCAACTTACTAATCATCGCACACGAGTACTCGCAGACGCATCGTGTGCGATACTCCTAGCCACCGCAAGCAACTAGTTTGCATTTTCAAAATTTTTTGTACGAACATAATCGCACACGAACTAACTATAGTAACCGTCTGTGTTATAATTTCTCATCACAAACAGTTCATCCGAGTGGGCTGTTTGCTGCGTACCACACACATCTTGTTTACATGAATCATTTGTAGTTTTTTGGATCATCGCAAATGCCGCATATCACACATCTTGTTAAGTTGAACCATTTCTGTTCTCTTCCCTAATCGAAAATAGTTCGTCCGAGTGAACCGTATGCCGTATATCACACACATCTTGATCTGGCTGACCGTTTCTGTTGCATTTGCTAATAGCACACAGTTCATCAGAGCGAACTGTATGTCGTATATCGCACACACATTGATATGGCTGCTCGTTTCTGTTGTTCTGCCTCATCGCAAACAGTTCTTCTAGATCAACCGTATGCCCCGCATCGCACACGTAACTAAAATCTGAACTGTGTTTGATGTCTCCGCCATCGCAAACGTTTTGCATCTTTTTTGACATTTTTTTTACATCCCCGTTTGCCATTAATGCATCGCACACAGTTTCGTCAAAGGGTCTCTGATCGTAGTGTCGCGTTAGCAGCATCCTGCAGTAGTGGTAGTCCTTTGGCACAAGGGCGAACTGGTCTACCAAATCCTTCTGTCGCCATCGAGCACCACTGGTTCACTTCATCATTCTGTATTTCATTCAACAATTATCTTTCGTGCTCTGTGACGATAGTATTATCTGATCTGTTATTGTTTGTCCTCGCTCTGATCGTTACTATCTGTTTAGTTCTTTTATCATTGGGTGTCACTCTTGTTCTCTGAGGGAGTCCTAGATTAAGGGGTCCTCGAGCGTCCGGGCTATGTGATGTGGGCCGGACTAATGGGCCGTGAAGATACAAGACAGAAGACCTCCTCCCGTGTCCGGATGGGACTCTCCTTTGCGTGGAAGGCAAGCTTGGCGTTCGGATATGAAGATTCCTTTCTCTGTAAACCGACTTTGTACAACCCTAGGTCCCTCCGGTGTCTATATAAACCGGAGGGTTTAGTCCATAGAGGCAATCATAATCATACAGGCTAGACATCTAGGGTTTAGCCATTACGATCTCGAGGTATATCAACTCTTGTAACCCCATATTCATCCAAGATAATCAAGCAGGAAGTAGGGTATTACCTCCATCGAGAGGGCCCGAACCTGGGTAAACATCGTGTCCCCACCTCCTGTTACCTTTGATCCTCAGACACACAGTTCGGGACCCCCTACCCGAGATCTGCCGGTTTTGACACCGACATTGGTGCTTTCATTGAGAGTTCCTCTGTGGCGTCGACAACACGATTGATGGCTCGCCTTGTTATCAAGGACAGTATCACTTCCGGAGAGACCCTGGGCTCAGGCCAAACCCTTCGGCTGGGCAGCTTTACCATGGCCGCCCGTTCGGCCTTTAAGCCGACGATGACTTCCCAAGTCGTCAAAAATCGCCTCCGTGTTGACCCCGAATACTCCAAACGGATGGATCCGGCGGATTTGTCATCTTTACGAACTCCTGGATCACATCGCCACCCTAGGGGTCGCTTCAGACTATGATCGGATTGGGCTTAAACCCAATCAGAGAGAAATCAAATCTCCGCCGATCACCCATCAGATAGCGGTCGTAGAGGAGCGAAACAACGACTCTTCCCCTATGTTGAAAACAATCTATGTTCGGATCTCCGAGCTCGGAGAGCCGGATACCTGTCTGCCGAAGGACACTCCCAATCCTCCGAATTTAGAACCGGGCATTGAGCCTAAAGAATCATTGGACATCACAGAGCCACTGATAAACTCAGAAGTTTCCCAACTCCGGACTCCACATTGGGCCAGGGTTCGGATTTAACGCCACCCACCCACCACAAGCAATATTCACCAAGCAATTCCGGTCTCCCGGATATATGCGACCTCATGTACGTACGACAGCAGTCTCAGGAAATAGTCCATCACTTCTGGGCCAGATTCAATCTTGTCAAGGACAGGATTAAAGATTGCCGCGACGAGGACGCGATTTCAGTATTCTGCAATAATTGCACAGACGAAGGAATTCTCAACCCCCTCAACCGTCGTCGCGTACTATACTTTGCCGACTTGGCAACAATAGTACAGAAGTACTACGCAATGGAAAGCGCCTGGAAAACCCAGACCGCTAGCTGGGAACCACCGGCCTCCATGCCACCTCCCTGGTGGGCAAAAAGGATGCACCCTCGCGGGGCACCCGACCCCGTAGGCAAGAAAATTAAACCTATTACGGGACGTGGAACCGTTCTTGAGGGATGGCTATGTAAGCCATGCAAGATACACACGACACCGGATTCCAAACCAACCCACAGCCTTAGAGCATGTTGGATACTCCGGCAAGTGGCCAAGAGCGGCGAGGATATCCTCACCAAAAATACCTCAGAGCAGTACTCTCCAGAAGACGACGACCTCAGTGTATTGACGGTCTTCGAGACTTTCGCCTCAAATAATTGGCACAAGAAGGCACTCCGTGACCTCACCGAAGTCTGCCAAGTCGCATCAATAAATCCTTGGAACGACACGGCCATAACTTTTAATGCCGATGACGAACCAAAATTCCGGTCAGTCCGGGCACCAGCCACCTTAGTCCTCTATCCAATTGTGGATGGCTTTTGGCTCACTAAAGTGCTCATGGACGGCGGCAGCGGGCCGAACCTCATCTACGAGGACACGCTCAATAAAATGCAAATAGACAGAAGCCGCATCGAGCAAAGTAATACGACTTTTCGAGGAATCATTCCCAGTCGGGAAGCAAGATGCGCAGGAAAAATTAAACTCGACGTGGTATTTGGCACGCCGAGAACTATCGGTCCGAAGAGATAACCTTCCAAGTGGCCCCTTTCAACAGTGGGTATCACGCCCTGTTGGGGCGAGATGCATTCACGCGCTTTCAAGCCATACTTCATTACAGGTATATGAAACTCAAGATGCCCGGGCCTAACGGTATTATCACTCTCGCTAGTGATCCGTACATAGCACTCCGCGCCGAAAACAAAACCACATCCCTGGCGCTCAAAGCGCTATCCGAGGCTCTTGCAGCCGAAGAATTAACCGCGCTACGCTCCACAGTGGATAGGGACGATGTAATCCTCGATAAACGGCCCAAATCCACCTCCTTCAAACCAGCAGACGAAATAGTCAAATTCCAAGTTCACCCGACGGACCCCAAGAAGATAGCTTCCATCGGGGCACAGCTGGACCCGATGGTCGACGCCGCACTACGCGCATTCCTGTGCGAGAACCGGGACATATTCGCCTGGCACCCTTCTGATATGCCAGGAATCCCGCGAAGATTGGCCGAACACAGCCTCAATATATTGAAGGGATACAAGCCGGTCAAGCAAATAGTGCGGCGCTTTTCCGAACCCAAACGACGAGCTATGGGGGAGGAGCTAGCCAAGTTAATTGAGGCCGGGTTCATCAGAGAAATAAAACACCCGGACTGGCTAGCAAAACCTGGTGATGGTACCAAAGAAGGATAAATCCTGGCGCCTGTGTGTCGATTTCAAAGACCTCAACAAGGCCTGCCCTAAAGATCCCTTCCCCCTCCCCCGCATCGATCAGATCATCGATGCTACTGCAGGACACGACTCACTGTGTTTCCTCGATGCATACTCCAGATACCATCAAATCAAAATGAAGGAGTCTGATCAAGCCGCAACGGCCTTCATTACCCCATACGGGCCTTTCTACTTCAACACTATGCCCTTCGGGCTGAAAAACGCCGGCGCCACCTACCAACGCATGATTCAAACATGCCTGGAGAAACAAATCGGCAAGACGGTCGAAGCATATGTGGATGACGTTGTCATCAAAACTAAGCACGTCAAGTCACTAGTAGACGACATGCGTCTCACATTCGACAATCACCGTACATATGACATCAAGCTCAATCCAGAAAAGTGTGTCTTCGGCGTCCCCACCGGAAAACTGCTGCGCTTCATCGTTTCCAGTAGAGGAATTGAGGCAAACCCAGCCAAAATCCGAGCTTTATCACAATTGGCTACACCAACAGACCTTAAACAGGTCCAAAAACTAGCCGGATGCGTGGCAGCTTTAAGCCACTTTATCTCCAGATTAGGAGAAAAGGCATTGCCACTATATCGCCTGCTCCGATGCACCGACCACTTCGAGTGGACGGACACGGCAATGGCCGGACTGGAAATAAAAGCTCTTTTAGCGAGCAACCCAATCCTGGCCGTGCCGAACGTCGGCGAACCCATGTTATTATACATCTCCGCAACACACCAGGTGGTGAGTGCGGTGCTCGTCGTCGAATGAGAGGAGGACAGACATAAATTCCCACTTCAGAAACCGGTATACTATGTATCCACTGTCCTCACACCATGCAAATCCCGGTACCCTCATTACCAAAAGATAGCATATGCGGTTTTCATGGCATCCGGGAAGCTATGGCACTACTTCCAAAAGTGCTCGATCATGGGGGCTTCCGAAGTACCACTCAATGACATAATAAACAATCGCGATGCTACAGGCCGGATTGCCAAGTGGGCCATTGAGCTCTTGCCATTCGATATAACATACAAACCACGCCGAGCCATTAAATCCCAAGTATTGGCCGACTTCGTCGCCGAATGGACAGAGGCCGAACTCCCTAAAGAGTACGGCACATATTCCAACTGGGTCATGCACTTCGATGGCTCTAAAATGCTGGCCGGTTTAGGAGCGGGCGTTGTCTTAACGTCCCCCACAGGAGACACGGTCCAGTACGTACTCCAAATATTATACACTGAATCCAATAACGCAGCCGAATACGAGGCCTTATTGCACGGTCTTCGGATGGCTGTCTCCATGGGCATACAACGCCTGGACGTGCGCGGGGATTCAAATCTCACAATATCCCAAATAAACGGAGACTTCGACGCCAAAGATCCAAAGATGGCGGCCTATCGTAACGCCATACTCAAAATGTCAGCTCGGTTCGAGGGTCTCGAGTTTCATCATGTGGCTCGAGAAAGTAATCAAGCGGCGGATGTCCTTGCTCGCATGGGCGCCAAGCGTGACCCCGTCCCGCCCAACATCTTTTTGGAAAGGCTCTTCAAGCCATTCGTGGTGTGGCAGGATGAGAGCGGCAACCCTAGTCCGGATCCGATTATACCCCCAGATTCCGAACACAATACTGATATCATCGGGGGCTTAGCCACCGAAATAACACCATCAGCCCATCTAATAATGGCAGTAATTGCCCCATGGACCGAACCCTTCTTGGCTTACCTTAATAGGCGTGAACTCCCTGAGGATCAGAATGAGGCTCGATGCATCGTTCGTCGTTCAAAAGCCTACAAGGTTCATGAAGGAGAGCTCTACAAGAAGAGTGCTACAGGAATACTTCAAAGATGTATCTCCGAAGAAGAAGGACGGCAGCTCCTGGCCGAAATCCATGCTGGTCTCGGCAGGCACCACGCCGCGGCTCGGGCTCTTGTAAGTAAAGCCTTCCGTACCAGTTTCTTCTGGCCGACGGCCCGAGCAGATGCACAGGACCTTGTCCAATGTTGTGTGGGATACCAGCTCTTCGCCAATCAAAGCCATATGCCGCCTACCGCCCAACAAACAATCCCCATTACTTGGCCTTTCGTGGTCTGGGGGCTTGATATGGTCGGGCCCCTTAAAGGGGAAAGCCATAAGAAAAAATATCTGCTGGTCATGGTAGATAAATTCACTAAGTGGATAGAGGCCAAACCAGTTAAAACGGCCGAAGCCGGACCAGTGATAGACTTTATATACGGTGTCGTACATCGTTACGGTGTCCCACACAGCATGATCACAGATAACGGCTCCAACTTTACAGCCGACGAAGTGAAAACCTGGTGTGCTAACCTGGGGATCAAGCTTGATTATGCCTCCGTCTATCTCCCCCAAACAAACGGCCAAGTCGAACGAGCTAATGGTCTCATCATGAGCGGCATTAAGCCTAGACTAGTTCGGTCTTTAAAAGAATCATGCAAACACTGGGTCGAGGAGCTCGACTCCGTACTCTGGGGATGCGGACCACGCCCAATCGCACTACCGGTTACACACCATTCTTCATGGTGTACGGCGTGGAGGCTGTTTTACCCTGCGACATCATTCATGACTCACCTCGAGTGCGCATGTACGAAGAGAGAGAAGCCGAGCTTGATCGGCAGGACAGTTTAGATGCCCTGGAGGAGGAGCATGACGTTGCAGAAGCCCGTTCCGCATTCTATCAACAACAAGCTCGCAGCTACCAAAGCAGGGAAGTGCGGGCCAAGACTTACAATGTTGGTGAACTCGTTCTATGCTTGCCAGAAAAGAAAAAGGACAAACTCAAGCCCAAGTTGGAAGGTCCCTTCATTATAGATGAAGTTCTCACTGGAGGTGCCTACCGTCTGCGTGATGCATCAGATAATCGCTTAGAGCCGAACCCATGGAATGCCGCCAGACTCCGAAGATTCTATGCCTAGAGCCAGACTCATTGTTCGTTTTCTTTTTCTCCTTTTTCCATTTTCTCTGTCTTTAAATTTTTCTTTGGTTTTATAGCTCTTGTACGGCTAGACCGCACACTTATGAGGTACACATCCTTAAATGTAGACGCCCATAATACCTGGGGGCTTCTTTTACAGAAGCTTATTATCATTGTCCGAGCATCAAGCTCACCACATATGTGTCCTTTTCTCATATATACCTTTTCTTCGCCATTATATGCACCTTTATGACTTAAGTTTTTGCCAAGCTGGGTTGCCTGGCTCCTGTGCTTATGCCCTAAGTTCCCGTTTGTTCGGCTAGGGCATAAATGGAGCACCTCTGCGATTGTTACAGTCGGGTCATCCGGACTTGTACCTCAGACTGGGTGAAGCCGAAAGCTAGCATTCTTAAGGGAATAATTGGTCGGCGGACTAAAGACGTTTTACCCTGGTTGCACTATGAACCCCTAGATATAATGTATATTGTGCTTTTTTCGAATCACAACTCGGGCATGCATACTAACGCATGTTCGCCCATGGAAAGGAACCCTTAACGGAACTATTCTCTCTGAAAGATGTTTCTTACAATCAATTAGTAATATAACATAGCTAGCCGAATACAACTTGTCTGTTCAAGCAACTATGACCCCTACGTCCGGTCTCCACACATGCCCCGATATTTATTACCGGTCTGGTATTCGGAAACACTCCGCACCTTCGGGTCCGGAGGTCAAAGCGAAAAGGTCTGCCATGACAAACGTTTTACAATTCAGCTAGGGACAAATTTGTCAATTGAAGTACATAGTCACTTGGACTCAAAAACTTCTTGCTCTATACCGTCTAACAGGCTGTCTAGCTTACAATCCTGTTGTGAAAACTTGGCGGCTATCTTTACTTGGTCATATACCAAGCTCACTGGGATCTCTTGTCCATCTGACCCCCGAGGTCCGACCCGGGCCATATGATTCAGATCAAGCCCGGTGTACCGCGTTTTCACCATGGCCCAGGCCTCTCGCGCGCCTTCCCGGCAAGCCAATATTTTCCATAATTTAAAGCGGCGCCGAGCTCCCATGAATAGCTTCACAAGCTCCTCCATACTTCCTGGAGATGCGGATGGCCATAAAGCCTTGGCGACACTCCGCATCGCTTTCCGAGCTCGCTCGTACACTTGTGACAGCTCTTGCAGCAGATCGCCTTGAGCTCCGGACATTTCTTCTTCGGGCCGGCCAGTCAGCATACCTGCAGACATAAATTTGTTAATTCATTTCTTTGCCACACCACACGAGGGTAAGTTCAAAAGCATACTGAATATGCCGCCCCGTAGCCTCATGTTCTCTTTTACGGCGTCCACTAGCTGGGCTCGCACGTCTTTTAGCTCTTCGCCCACCAGGGTGTTGGAATCCTGCAGCTTGTTCTTGTCATCCCTGGTCCGTGTCAGCACACGTTCACCAGCGGCCAGTTGCTTTTCGGCCTAATGTTTACCCGCCTGCGCGACCTTCAGTTCCTCTTTCAGTTGATCTAACGATCCTGCCATGGGAAGTACAACAGTGTTAATATTACTGGTATATGATTATATTTTTCTGGATGAAGGAGAACATTACCAGGCGGCGCCTCCTTGGATTTCTCCAGTTCGGCAGCTAGCTGGGCCCGACACTCTTCCAGCTCACGAGACAGCATGTTGTTCTTCTCCGTGAGTGCCTGATTACACAATGATCCTTAAATCAGTTGCTTCAACTACTTCAAGTCTCGGGGGCTACTGGTATCACTACAAAAAAAATACACTTCCATGATGATACGTGTTTGTCACAGTAGATCGCGTTTTTTGTCATGCATGTACATCCATGACAAATTTATGACAGAATCAAGATAGTCATACCTGTGCTGTCGTAGAAGTGTTCCATGACATTACCAAAATTATCATCACGGAAGTGTTCACTTCCATGACGATAAATCGCGCATCACAGAAGTGCTTTCGTCAAGGGTGACCGACACGTGGCATCCACCGTAACGGAATGCCGTTAAGCTATCGGGTCGGGTTTTGGATCCGATAACATGTTAACAGCCCCGACCAATGGGGATTTTCCATGTGTAAAATCATCATTGGCTGGAGGAAACACGTGTCGGCTCATCGCTGGGACAGATGTCATCCACTCATTGGACAGAAGGCGCCTATGATACGTCGACACGTGGCACGGCCCAACAGAGGCCCATTCCTGTGAAAAGGCCGGCCCGTTTGACTTGGTCAAAAGGTGGCGGGCCAGCCCATGGAAAGCCTGTTAACGGCCTGTTCGCATATAGCCCATTTACAGCCCGCTAACCCAAGGCCCGTTACGCCCTATTCGAATTAGGCCCAGTAGCGTCATCTGGGCCATCCAATATGATTCCAGCCCGTTTTCACTTCTGGCCCATGTATGGCCCATGACGTCTTTCGGCCCATATGAGGCCCTATGTAACTCTTGGCCTATTAACGGCCCGTGGTGAAACTGGCCCGTAATGAACAGTGTACCACTTTACACCCATTAACGGCCCGTGGTGAAACTGGCCCGTAAAGAACAATGTATCACTTTATACCCATTAACGGCCCGTTATTCCGTTGGGCCGTTTCCAGCCCATGTTATCTTTCGGCCTTCTCAGAGCCCATTTATTCTTGGGCTATTTTCCAGCATTCGTTTACTTACGGCCCGTTACTGTCATTTTCTGCTTGTGGGCCAAATTCAGCCTGTGGTTACAGTCGGCCCGTTTGTGGTCCGTTAAAAAGTTGGGCCGTTTTCATAGCGTCATCAAATACGGCCTATTAACGATGGCCCGTTATGGTCGGCCCATGAACGGACGATTCCAACTCTAGCCCGTTTACGGCCAGAATGCGGTCTGTTTGGCCCATGTTTGGCCAGTCGATCATACGGCCCGTATAAGGCCCATTGATGATACGGCCCATAGAAGGCCCATTGTTTCTACGGCCCGTAGAAGGCCCACTGTTTCTACGGCCCGTAGAAGGCCCACTGTTTCTACGGCCCATAGAAGGCCCACTGTTTCTATGGCCCGTAGAAGGCCCACTGTTTCTACGGTCCGTAGGAGGCCCAGTGTCACTACAGTAAATATTAGCCCATGGTTATTGTGGCCTAGTTTTAAAAAATAGGTTATTGCAGCCACTAGCAAACCGCAGAAAAAGAACTGCACTGACTACAAGCAAACAAATAAACAAGACAACAAGGAAATAAATAAGCAAGCAACTTACACTAGGCTATCACGGCTATTACACATATTACATCCACTGGGCATCAAGGTTCACCACTAGTGCAAATATAGGGAACACAGCAGCATATAAACGCCGCAGCAAAACAAGTCCGGAACTGAAACCACTTCAGAAGAGCTCAAGAAACAATATCCTGGGTACCCATAATGCTGGCAAGATGCTTAGCAAGCTTATTAACTTTCTCTTGTTTGGCGCTTAAGTCCTCCAGCGCTTGCTGTTGCACCAGAAAGTATGCATCTAAATTCTGCAGGGACTTCCTCAGTCCTTCGGCTTCCTGTCGCATAACATCTGATCGATGTCTTTCAACTTGAAGTTGAGACTCAAGAAGCCGAACTGATTCAGGCAACGAGTTCGAAGAGCTGGTGCCAGCAGTGGTAGCCAGTAACTCGAACACTACATCAAGACAGGACTTTGGGGTTGTCTCAGTGTCTTCAATATAGTTTTTATCAGCTTTCTTGGAGACCAATAGGGATGTCTCACTATCTTGAACCTTATCTGCATTACTTCCTTTACCATTGCATAACAGGGTACTCTTCTCCAATATTTTATCCGCGTTCTAAAAGAGAAACAAACAAACACATCTCAGGTTTACAATGTAGTATATGAAACTCATTTTGGTAAACCAGTTCAGTAGTAAGGTGGACAGGATAACAGCATGAAACAAACATATATCTATGTAGTATGGTCACTGTATGGTCTATATCACTCTAGTTTATGTTGCCAAATCAAGATAGATACAGTTCGAATCATATCTATTTAAGACAAAGCAGCATAGACAGAATATAAGTGTGGGAAACTACACAGCAATAACAACACTTGTAGTGTGCATGGCATGAGAACATAACTGTTTATTCAATTGAAACTGAAATCAACATAGAGCAAGTTACAACATCAAACAGCCAAACACGTTGAAGAAACAGGTTTAAAACATACCTGTTGCGCCATTGGAGTTTCAATTGCATCCTTCAAATTTGAAATTAGTTGGTATCAGTAAATACAGTGATGCAAGAGCAAAGTAGTATGAACCATAGCTACGGAACCTGACCTGAGAACAATTCTTCTTCTACTTTAAGCGTTGACTTCGGGTTCGGAGTGGTGGTCCTCGTGATTTGGGCACTGCAGTTGCCTTACTAACTGCTCGTGTTTGGGTGCTCTATGGTGGAGACGGTGTTGTGTCAACGGGAACTGGGTGTCTATCTGCTGGGGTTGGGGTTAGAAGGGGTGTAGCTGGTTCTCTGTCCAACTGGGTAGGGGTACAATCTGCATGAGTGTGGGTTATGTGTGGTGGGGCTGGTTCTTGGGCAAGTACAACCGTGGTTCTATCTGCATCGACAGGTAGCACGATCTTTTCTGAAGACCGTGTTTTTACTCCCACAGATACTGCCATCGCTCCCTCCAATTGAAATGGCTGATAAACAAGAAAAGTAATTGAATGTACAAACATTGTAAGATAGACAGGTGCAATGGATAGTAGGGAAGAAAACAGGGCATGAAATAATTCACATTTATGTTGTCTAAGCAAACAGAATAGCAGGACATAATTTCACATATATGATGGCTAATTAAACAGGATAGCATGACACAATTTCACATGTATGATGGCTAACTAAATAGGATATAATGACATACTTCAAAATATGATGACTATGTAAACAGGATGACATGATATAACTATACAATGTGTCTATTAAAGTGGTTGGCATGCCATAAATCACAAACATGCCGTCGATGGAAACATGATGGCATGATATAATTCACGGATAGAATGACATAATTTAAAATATGATGACTATGTAAACAGGATGAGATGATATAACTATATTATGTCTTTAGAAAATGGGTTGGCATGCCATAATTCAGATACATGCTGTCTATGTAAACATCATGGCATGACATAATTCAAATATATGATTTATATACTAAGGAAGTGAGCAGAGGGCAATCGCATATATGATGTGTCAACTAAGGAGATTGCATTCAATATTGTGTATATGATGTAAAAACTAAGCATTGCAATACAACATATGCATTATATGAGTAATATAACCCTGCCAAGTTTGAGCATACACCTCAGGGGGATAATTGGACTGGTCATCCATCCCGTGCATATTGTAGTTCATCACAAAGCTCTTGTAGCTTGGTGGAAGCGACTGGAGGATTCTGTCAATGACCGCGTCATCCGGGAGATTAACTCCCAGCTGAGACAAGCGGTTGTGCAACCCAGACATTCTGAGTATGTGCTCACTAACAGAACTGTTCTCCTCCATTTTACAGCTGAAGAACTTGTCGGAGACATCATATCTCTCGACCCGGGCATGAGCTTGAAAAACCAGTTTCAGCTCCTCGAACATCTCATATGCTCCATGTTTCTCAAAACGCTTTTGGAGACCCGGTTCTAAGCTGTAAAGCATGCCGCACTGAACGAGGGAGTAATCATCAGCACGCTGCTGCCAAGCGTTCATAACGTCTTGGTTCTCAGGGATTGGTGCTTCACCTAGCGGTGCTTCTAAGACATAATCTTTCTTGGCTGCTATGAGGATGATCCTCAGGTTCCGGACCCAGTCCGTATAGTTGCTGCCATCATCTTTCAGCTTGGTTTTCTCTAGGAACGCGTTGAAATTGAGGACAACGTGGGCCATTTGATCTACAATACATAGTGTAAAGATTTAGACTAAGTTTATGATAATTAAGTTCATATAATCAAATTATTTAATGAACTCCCACTCAGATAGACATCCCTCTAGTCATCTAAGTGAAACATGATCCGAATTCGACTAGGCCGTGTCCGATCATCACGTGAGACGGACTAGTCAAGATCGGTGAACATCTCCATGTTGATCGTATCTTCTATACGACTCATGCTCGACCTTTCGGTCCTCCGTGTTCCGAGGCCATGTCTGTACATGCTAGGCTCGTCAAGTCAACCTAAGTGTATTGCGTGTGTTCCGAGGCCATGTCTGTACATGCTAGGCTCGTCAACACCCGTTGTATTCGAACGTTAGAATCTATCACACCCGATCATCACGTGGTGCTTCGAAACAACGAACCTTCGCAACGGTGCACAGTTAGGGTGAACACTTTCTTGAAATTATTACAAGGGATCATCTTACTTACTACCGTCGTTCTAAGCAAATAGGATGCAAAAACATGATAAACATCACATGCAATCATATAGTGACATGATATGGCCAATATCATCATGCTCCTTTGATCTCCATCTTCGGGGCACCATGATTATCTTCGTCACCGGCATGACACCATGATCTCCATCATCATGATCTCCATCATTGTGTCTTCATGAAGTCGTCACGCCAATGATTACTTCTAGTTGTATGGCTAACGCGTTTAGCAACAAAGTAAAGTAAATTACATGGCGTTATTCAATGACACGCAGGTCATGCAAAATAATAAAGACAACTCCTATGGCTCCTGCCGGTTGTCATACTCATCGACATGCAAGTCGTGATTCCTATTACAAGAATATGATCAATCTCATACATCACATATATCATTCATCACATCTTCTGGCCATATCATATCACATATATCACTTGCTGCAAAAACAAGTTAGACGTCCTCTAATTGTTGTTGCAAGTTTTACGTGGTTTGTAGGTTTCTAACAAGAACGTTTTCTTACCTACGTATGACCACAACGTGATTTGCCAATTTCTATTTACCCTTCATAAGGACCCTTTTCATCGAATCCGTTCCGACTAAAGTAGGAGAGACAGACACCCGCTAGCCACCTTATGCAACTAGTGCATGTCACTCGGTGGAACCTGTCTCACGTAAGCGTACGTGTAAGGTCGGTCCGGGCCGCTTCATCCTACAATGCCGCCGAAACAAGAAACGACTAGTAGCGGCAAGAAGAATTGGCAACATCAACGCCCACAACTTCTTTGTGTTCTACTCGTGCATAGTAACTACGCATAGGCCTGGCTCATGATGCCACTGTTGGGAATCGTAGCATAATTTAAAATTTTCCTACGCTCACCAAGATGCATCTATGGAGTCTACTAGCAACGAGGGGAAAGGAGTGGATCTACATACCCTTGTAGATCGCGAGCGGAAGCGTTCCAATGAACGTGGATGACGGAGTCGTACTCGCCGTGATCCAAATCACCGATGACCGAGTGCCGAACGGACGGCACCTCCGCGTTCAACACACGTACGGTGCAGCAACGTCTCCTCCTTCTTGATCCAGCAAGGGGGAAGGAGAGGTTGATGGAGATCCAACAGCACGACGGCGTGGTGGTGGATGTAGCGGGTCTCCGGCAGGGCTTCGCCGAGCTTCTGCGAGAGAGAGAGAGAGAGGTGTTGCAGGGGAGGAGGGAGGCGCCCAAGGCTTAGATCTTGCTGCCCTCCCTTCCCCCCACTATATATAGGGCCAAGGGAGAGGGGGGGCGCAGCCTTGCCCCTTCCTTCAAGGAAGGGTGCGGCCAGGGGGGAGTCCTTCCCCCCCAAGGCACCTCGGAGGTGCCTTCCCCCTTTAGGACTCTCCCTTCTTTCTTATCTCTTGCGCATGGGCCTCTTGGGGCTGGTGCCCTTGGCCCATATAGGCCAAGGCGCACCCCTTACAGCCCATGTGGCCCCCCGGGGCTGGTGGACCCCGTTGGTGGACCCCCGGACCCCTTTCGGCACTCCCGGTACAATACCGATAAAGCGCGAAACTTTTCCGGCGACCAAAATAAGACTTCCCATATATAAATCTTTACCTCCGGACCATTCCGGAACCTCTCGTGACGTCCGGGATCTCATCCGGGACTCCGAACAACTTTCGGGTTTCCGCATACATATATCTCTACAACCCTAGCGTCACCGGACCTTAAGTGTGTAGACCCTACGGGTTCGGGAGACATGCAGACATGACCGAGACGCCTCTCCGGTCAATAACCAACAGCGGGATCTGGATACCCATGTTGGCTCCCACATGTTCCACGATGATATCATCGGGTGAACCACGGTGTCGAGGATTCAATCAATCTGTATGCAATTCCCTTTGTCAATCGGTATGTTACTTGCCCGAGATTCGATCGTCGGTATCCCAATACCTTGTTCAATCTCGTTACCGGCAAGTCTCTTTACTCGTACCGCAATGCATGATCCCGTGACTAACGCCTTAGTCACATTGAGCTCATTATGATGATGCATTACCGAGTGGGCCCAGAGTTACCTCTCCGTTTACACGGAGTGACAAATCCCAGTCTCGATCCGTGCCAACCCAACAGACACTTTCGGAGATACCCGTAATGCACCTTTATAGTCACCCAGTTACGTTGTGACGTTTGGCACACCCAAAGCACTCCTACGGTATCCGGGAGTTGCACGATCTCATGGTCTAAGGAAAAGATACTTGACATTGGAAAAGCTCTAGCAAACGAAACTACACGATCTTTTATGCTATGCTTAAGTTGGGTCTTGTCCATCACATCATTCTCCTAATGATGTGATCCCGTTATCAATGACATCCTATGTCCATAGTCAGGAAACCATGACTATCTGTTGATCAACGAGCTAGTCAACTAGAGGCTTACTAGGGACAGGTTGTGGTCTATGTATTCACACATGTATTACGATTTCCGGACAATACAATTATAGCATGAATAATAAACTATTATCATGAACACAGAAATATAATAATAACCATTTATTATTGCCTCTAGGGCATATTTCCAACAGTCTCCCACTTGCACTAGAGTCAATAATCTAGTTACATTGTGATGAATCGAACACCCATTGCGTCCTGGTGTTGATCATGTTTTGCCCTAGGGAGAGGTTTAGTCAACGGATCTGCTACATTCAGGTCCGTGTGCACTTTACAAATATCTATGTCTCCATTTTGAACACTTTCACGAATGGAGTTGAAGCGACGCTTGATATGCCTGGTCTTCCTGTGAAACCTGGGCTCCTTCGCAAGGGCAATACCTCCAGTGTTGTCACAAAAGAGAGTCATTGGGCCCGACGCATTGGGAATCACCCCTAGGTCGGTAATGAACTCCTTCATCCAGACTGCTTCCTGTGCTGCCTCCGAGGCTGCCATGTACTCCGCTTCACATGTAGATCCCGCCACGACGCTTTGCTTGCAACTGCACCAGCTTACTGCTCCTCTATTCAAAATATACACGTATCCGGTCTGTGACTTTGAGTCATCCGGATCTGTGTCGAAGCTAGCGTCGACGTAACCCTTTACGACGAGCTCTTCGTCACCTCCATAGACGAGAAACATATCCTTAGTCCTCTTCAGGTACTTCAGGATATTCTTGACCGCTGTCCAGTGTTCCTTGCCGGGATTACTTTGGTACCTTCCTACCAAACTTACGGCAAGGTTTACATCAGGTCTGGTACACAGCATGGCATACATAATAGACCCTATGGCCGAGGCATAGGGGATGACACTCATCTCTTCTATATCTTCTGCCGTGGTCGGGCATTGAGCCGTGCTCAATTGCACACCTTGCAATACAGGCAAGAACCCCTTCTTGGACTGATCCATACTGAACTTCTTCAATATCTTGTCAAGGTATGTACTCTGTGAAAGACCAATGAGGCGTCTTGATCTATCTCTATAGATCTTTATGCCTAATATATAAGCAGCTTCTCCAAGGTCCTTCATTGAAAAACATTTATTCAAATAGGCCTTTATACTTTCCAAGAATTCTATATCATTTCCCATCAATAATATGTCATCCACATATAATATGAGAAATGCTACAGAGCTCCCACTCACTTTCTTGTAAACACAGGCTTCTCCATAAGTCTGTGTAAACCCAAACGCTTTGATCATCTCATCAAAGCGAATGTTCCAACTCCGAGATGCTTGCACCAGCCCATAGATTGAGCGCTGGAGCTTGCATACTTTGTTAGCATTCTTAGGATCGACAAAACCTTCCGGCTGCATCATATACAACTCTTCCTTAAGGAAGCCGTTAAGGAATGCCGTTTTGACGTCCATCTGCCATATCTCATAATCATAGTATGCGGCAATTGCTAACATGATTCGGACGGACTTCAGCTTCGCTACAGGTGAGAAAGTCTCATCGTAGTCAACCCCTTGAACTTGCCGATAACCCTTAGCGACAAGTCGAGCTTTGTAGATGGTCACATTACCATCTGCGTCCGTCTTCTTCTTAAAGATCCATTTGTTTTCTATGGCTCGCCGCTCATCGGGCAAGTCAGTCAAAGTCCATACTTTGTTTTCATACATGGATTCTATCTCGGATTTCATGGCTTCTAGCCATTTGTCGGAATCCGGGCCCGCCATCGCTTCTTCATAGTTCGAAGGTTCACCGTTGTCTAACAACATGATTTCCAGGACAGGGTTGCCGTACCACTCTGGTGCGGAACGTGTCCTTGTGGACCTACGAAGTTCAGTGGCAACTTGATCCGAAGCTTCATGATCATCATCATTAACTTCCTCCCCCGTCGGTGTAGGCACCAGAGGAACATTTTCCCGCGCTGCGCTATTTTCCGACTCGGAAGGGGTGACTATCACCTCATCAAGTTCCACTTTCCTCCCACTCAATTCTTTCGAGAGAAACTCCTTCTCTAGAAAGGACCCGTTCTTGGCAACGAAGATCTTGCCTTCGGATCTGAGGTAGAAGGTGTACCCAATAGTTTCCTTAGGGTATCCTATGAAGACGCATTTTTCCGATTTGGGTTCGAGCTTTTCAGGTTGAAGTTTCTTGACATAAGCATCGCATCCCCAAACTTTTAGAAACGACAGCTTAGGTTTCTTCCCAAACCATAATTCATACGGTGTCGTCTCAACGGATTTAGACGGTGCCCTATTTAAAGTGAATGCGGCAGTCTCTAAAGCATAACCCCAAAATGAGAGCGGTAAATCGGTAAGAGACATCATAGATCGCACCATATCCAATAGAGTGCGATTACGACGTTCGGACACACCATTTCTCTGAGGTGTTCCAGGCGGCGTGAGTTGTGAAACTATTCCACATTTCGGTCCTCTGTGTTCCGAGGCCATGTCTGTACATGCTAGGCTCGTCAAGTCAACCTAAGTGTATTGCGTGTGTTTCGAGGCCATGTCTGTACATGCTAGGCTCGTCAACACCCGTTGTATTCGAACGTAAGAATCTATCACACCCGATCATCACGTGGTGCTTCGAAACGACGAACCTTCGCAACGGTGCACAGTTAGGGTGAACACTTTCTTGAAATTATTATAAGGGATCATCCTATTTGCTACCGTCGTTCTAAGCAAATAAGATGCAAAAACATGATAAACATCACATGCAATCAAATAGTGACATGATATGGCCAATATCATCATGCTCCTTTGATCTCCATCTTCGGGGCACCATGATCATCTTCGTCACCGGCATGACACCATGATCTCCATCATCATGATCTCCATCATTGTGTCTTCATGAAGTTGTCACGCCAACGATTACTTCTACTTCTATGGCTAACCGTTTAGCAACAAAGTAAAGTAAATTACATGGCGTTATTCAATGACACGCAGGTCATGCAAAATAATAAAGACAACTCCTATGGCTCCTGCCGGTTGTCACACTCATCGACATGCAAGTCGTGATTCCTATTACAAGAATATGATCAATCTCATACATCACATATATCATTCATCACATCTTCTGGCCATATCATATCACATATATCACTTGCTGCAAAAACAAGTTAGACGTCCTCTAATTGTTGTTGCAAGTTTTTACGTGGTTTGTAGGTTTCTAGCAAGAACGATTTCTTACCTACGTATGACCACAACGTGATTTGCCAATTTCTATTTACCCTTCATAAGGACCCTTTTCATCGAATCCGTTCCGACTAAAGTAGGAGAGACAGACACCCGCTAGCCACCTTATGCAACTAGTGCATGTCAGTCGGTGGAACCTGTCTCACGTAAGCGTACGTGTAAGGTCGGTCCGGGCCGCTTCATCCTACAATGCCGCCGAAACAAGAAACGACTAGTAGCGGCAAGAAGAATTGGCAACATCAACGCCCACAACTTCTTTGTGTTCTACTCGTGCATAGTAACTACGCATAAACCTGGCTCATGATGCCACTGTTGGGAATCGTAGAATAATTTAAAATTTTCCTACGCTCACCAAGATGCATCTATGGAGTCTACTAGCAACGAGGGGAAAGGAGTGGATCTACATACCCTTGTAGATCGCGAGCGGAAGCGTTCCAATGAACGTGGATGACGGAGTCGTACTCGCCGTGATCCAAATCACCGATGACCGAGTGCCGAACGGACGGCACCTCCGCGTTCAACACACGTACGGTGCAGCGACGTCTCCTCCTTTCTTGATCCAGCAAGGGGGGAGGAGAGGTTGATGGAGATCCAACAGCACGATGGCGTGGTGGTGGATGTAGCGGCTCTCTGGCAGGGCTTCGCCGAGCTTCTGCGCGCGAGAGAGAGGTGTTGCAGGGGAGGAGGGAGGCGCCAAAGGCTGTGTGTCTGCTGCCCTCCCTCCCCCCCACTATTTATAGGACCCCTTGGGAGGGGGGAGCCGGCCAAAACCCATCTAGGGTTGGGGGGGGCGGCGGCCAAGGGTGGGAAGGGGTTGCCTTGCCCCCCAAGGCAAGGGGGAACTCCCCCCCCCCTAGGGTTCCCAACCCTAGGCGCATGGGGGGGAGGCCCATAGTGGCGCCCCAGCCCATTAGGGGCTGGTTCCCCTCCACTTTCAGCCCATGGGGCCCTCCGGGACAGGTGGCCCCACCCGGTGGACCCCTGGGACCCTTCCGGTGGTCCCGGTACAATACCGATAACCCCCGAAACTTTCCCGGTGGCCAAAACTGGACTTCCTATATATAATTCTTCACCTCCGGACCATTCCGGAACCTCTCGTGATGTCCGGGATCTCATCCGGGACTCCGAACAACTTTCGGGTTTCCGCATACATATATCTCTACAACCCTAGCGTCACCGGACCTTAAGTGTGTAGACCCTACGGGTTCGGGAGACATGCAGACATGACCGAGACGCCTCTCCGGTCAATAACCAACAGCGGGATCTGGATACCCATGTTGGCTCCCACATGTTCCACGATGATATCATCGGGTGAACCACGGTGTCGAGGATTCAATCAATCCGTATGCAATTCCCTTTGTCAATCGGTATGTTACTTGCCCGAGATTCGATCGTCGGTATCCCAATACCTTGTTCAACCTCGTTACCGGCAAGTCTCTTTACTCGTACCGCAATGCATGATCCCGTGACTAACGCCTTAGTCACATTGAGCTCATTATGATGATGCATTACCGAGTGGGCCCAGAGATACCTCTCCGTTTACACGGAGTGACAAATCCCAGTCTCGATCCGTGCCAACCCAACAGACACTTTCGGAGATACCCGTAATGCACCTTTATAGTCACCCAGTTACGTTGTGACGTTTGGCACACCCAAAGCACTCCTACGGTATCCGGGAGTTGCACGATCTCATGGTCCAAGGAAAAGATACTTGACATTGGAAAAGCTCTAGCAAACGAAACTACACGATCTTTTATGCTATGCTTAGGATTGGGTCTTGTCCATCACATCATTCTCCTAATGATGTGATCCCGTTATCAATGACATCCTATGTCCATAGTCAGGAAACCATGACTATCTGTTGATCAACGAGCTAGTCAACTAGAGGCTTACTAGGGACAGGTTGTGGTCTATGTATTCACACATGTATTACGATTTCCGGACAATACAATTATAGCATGAATAAAAGACTATTATCATGAACACAGAAATATAATAATAACCATTTATTATTGCCTCTAGGGCATATTTCCAACATTTCGGTCCTCCGTGTTCCGAGGCCATGTCTGTACATGCTAGGCTCGTCAAGTCAACCTAAGTGTATTGCGTGTGTTCCGAGGCCATGTCTGTACATGCTAGGCTCGTCAACACCCGTTGTATTCGAACGTTAGAATCTATCACACCCGATCATCACGTGGTGCTTCGAAACAACGAACCTTCGCAACGGTGCACAGTTAGGGTGAACACTTTCTTGAAATTATTATAAGGGATCATCTTACTTACTACCGTCGTTCTAAGCAAATAAGATGCAAAAACATGATAAACATCACATGCAATCAAATAGTGACATGATATGGCCAATATCATCATGCTCCTTTGATCTCCATCTTCGGGGCACCATGATCATCTTCGTCACCGGCATGACACCATGATCTCCATCATCATGATCTCCATCATTGTGTCTTCATGAAGTCGTCACGCCAACGATTACTTCTACTTCTATGGCTAACTCGTTTAGCAACAAAGTAAAGTAATTTACATGGCGTTATTCAATGACACGCAGGTCATACAAAATAATAAAGACAACTCCTATGGCTCCTGCCGGTTGTCGTACTCATCGACATGCAAGTCGTGATTCCTATTACAAGAATATGATCAATCTCATACATCACATATATCATTCATCACATCTTCTGGCCATATCACATCACATAGCACTTGCTGCAAAAACAAGTTAGACGTCCTCTAATTGTTGTTGCAAGTTTTTACGTGGTTTGTAGGTTTCTAGCAAGAACGTTTCTTACCTACGTATGACCACAACGTGATTTGCCAATTTCTATTTACCCTTCATAAGGACCCTTTTCATCGAATCCATTCCGACTAAAGTAGGAGAGACAGACACCCGCTAGCCACCTTATGCAACTAGTG
This sequence comes from Triticum aestivum, assembly GCF_018294505.1. NCBI lineage: Eukaryota > Viridiplantae > Streptophyta > Magnoliopsida > Poales > Poaceae > Triticum > Triticum aestivum. The sequence goes on along the minus strand of NC_057808.1, from coordinate 252,392,140 downwards.
CATGTCAGTCGGTGGAACCTGTCTCACGTAAGCGTACGTGTAAGGTCGGTCCGGGCCGCTTCATCCTACAATGCCGCCGAAACAAGAAACGACTAGTAGCGGCAAGAAGAATTGGCAACATCAACGCCCACAACTTCTTTGTGTTCTACTCGTGCATAGTAACTACGCATAGGCCTGGCTCATGATGCCACTGTTGGGAATCGTAGCATAATTTAAAATTTTCCTACACTCACCAAGATGCATCTATGGAGTCTACTAGCAACGAGGGGAAAGGAGTGGATCTACATACCCTTGTAGATCGCGAGCGGAAGCGTTCCAATGAACGTGGATGACGGAGTCGTACTCGCCGTGATCCAAATCACCGATGACCGAGTGCCGAACGGACGGCACCTCCGCGTTCAACACACGTACGGTGCAGCGACGTCTCCTCCTTTCTTGATCCAGCAAGGGGGGAGGAGAGGTTGATGGAGATCCAACAGCACGACGGCGTGGTGGTGGATGTAGCGGCTCTCCGGCAAGGCTTCGCCGAGCTTCTGCGCGCGAGAGAGAGGTGTTGCAGGGGAGGAGGGAGGCGCCAAAGGCTGTAGTGTGCTGCCCTCCCTCCCCCCCCTTTATATAGGCCCCCAAGGGGGGGTGCGCAGCCCTTGGAGATGGGATCTCCAAGGGGGGGCGGCGGCCAAGGGGGAAGGGGTTGCCTTGCCCCCCAAGGCAAGGGGAAACTCCCCCCCCTAGGGTTCCGCCCCAGCCCATTAGGGGCTGGTTCCCCTCCACTTTCAGCCCACGGGGCCCTCCGGGACAGGTGGCCCCACCCGGTGGACCCCCGGGACCCTTCCGGTGGTCCCGGTACAATACCGATAACCCCCGAAACTTTCCCGGTGGCCAAAACTGGACTTCCTATATATAATTCTTCACCTCCGGACCATTCCGGAACCTCTCGTGACGTCCGGGATCTCATCCGGGACTCCGAACAACTTTCGGGTTTCCGCATACATATATCTCTACAACCCTAGCGTCACCGGACCTTAAGTGTGTAGACCCTACGGGTTCGGGAGACATGCAGACATGACCGAGACGCCTCTCCGGTCAATAACCAACAGCGGGATCTGGATACCCATGTTGGCTCCCACATGTTCCACGATGATATCATCGGGTGAACCACGGTGTCGAGGATTCAATCACTCCGTATGCAATTCCCTTTGTCAATCGGTATGTTACTTGCCCGAGATTCGATCGTCGGTATCCCAATACCTTGTTCAATCTCGTTACCGGCAAGTCTCTTTACTCGTACCGCAATGCATGATCCCGTGACTAACGCCTTAGTCACATTGAGCTCATTATGATGATGCATTACCGAGTGGGCCCAGAGATACCTCTCCGTTTACACGGAGTGACAAAGCCCAGTCTCGATCCGTGCCAACCCAACAGACACTTTCGGAGATACCCGTAATGCACCTTTATAGTCACCCAGTTACGTTGTGACGTTTGGCACACCCAAAGCACTCCTACGGTATCCGGGAGTTGCACGATCTCATGGTCTAAGGAAAAGATACTTGACATTGGAAAAGCTCTAGCAAACGAAACTACACGATCTTTTATGCTATGCTTAAGTTGGGTCTTGTCCATCACATCATTCTCCTAATGATGTGATCCCGTTATCAATGACATCCTATGTCCATAGTCAGGAAACCATGACTATCTGTTGATCAACGAGCTAGTCAACTAGAGGCTTACTAGGGACAGGTTGTGGTCTATGTATTCACACATGTATTACGATTTCCGGACAATACAATTATAGCATGAATAATAGACTATTATCATGAACACAGAAATATAATAATAACCATTTATTATTGCCTCTAGGGCATATTTCCAACAAATTTAACATGTAATAAAAAATGATGGCATGATATAATTCACATATAAGATGACTGGCTAACCAGGGTGGCATTGCAAAATTCACATATATGATGCCTGGATAGACAAGATGGCATTGCATGATTCACATATACGATAAAGAAACTAAACAGATGGCATTGACACAAAGCATGTCTAAACTAAGCAGATGACATCTTTAATGTATACAGTAAGCAATGCAAGGCACCATATGCATGATATTACCAACATCAGCATGCCAAGTTAGAGCGAAGACCTCATGGGGTAAATAGGAGTGGTCTTCTCCTTCTGAATCCCCCTCAGAACAGTTATCTTCCTCTTGATTACGATCCGAAATGGGTGGAGGGGGCTGCCTTTGCGCCCACCATGGAACGACGTCTGCATGAAATTTTATTGCCACGCAACGCTTGTCTCATTTGCTCTACATGATCAGTTCCATTGTGTACAATAACTGGCATGCATAGGAATAAAACATAGTGAGATTATGTAAGGAGTGCATGCACAAATTCAGAGTGATGGTAGCAAACTGTCGATAGACCCAAAACCAATGATAGCAGGCAAATAATAGCTTTAGTTAAAAAATACAGATAATGGCTCCTTTAATGTTTGTTTGCACCCAACATGAAACTCATAGTAGACACCGGAGATTAACCAGATAGTACTGATTGCTGCCCCAATATATACCCCACAACCATTTAAAAACTCAAGTTTCAGCATTAGTTTGGACCTGACTCGGAGTCTAATAGGTGAACACGACGATAATGTAGCATGTCATCATATTAAGCGACGCATAACGTAAGCAGACACGGAAGAGTGCGACCTCTCTTGTGGACCCGTGTAGTCCTCAAGGTCATCTGCTCAGTTGATGATGGTAATGCAGTTGTCGTGGCTGCCGGCGGCGGGGAAGAAGATCTGAGGCGGCGAAAGACAGTCTGGAGAGCGGATCCCTGCTGTGGTGAACCCTTCCGTCGTTGGAGCAGCTGAGCTGGGGTGGAACACAGCACCGCAGGAGCAGTACAAACCACACAAGGTTTTCTTGACACATATCTGTAACAGAAGTAATTGAGTAAGGGCTTGTTTGAATTTGAGGATTCTAACAATGCAGGATAGGAAATAGACAGGAATAGGATAGGAATGCACATGCTAAACAGAGAATTTAAAAACACAGGATTTCTGCCAATCTGGGTGTTTGATTCACAACAATTGGAAGATCACAGGATGCAAAAAAGCATGGTGAGATTAAGTCAAACCACAAGAAAATGTACGGTTATAATGCTATTATGCTACTATCTCTTAGTCTTGTGCTTGATGAATAGGAATATGAAAAGGAGGAGAAGTGGAAATTAGAATTCCTACGGTTTTTCTTTCAAGGAGACACTAAAGGAACAAATCCTACAGTTTTCCTTTGCTCCGTTCCTTTGCACCAAATTCATGAAAAGTAGTACCATAGGAAACTTTCCAATCCCGATGTTTTTCATTCACTTTTCCTTTCAAGCACTGGCGATTCTAGTAGGCAGGCTTGAGCAAGGAAAATCCTACACTAAAAAAATGTTTTTGTGCTACTTCTATTACTTTGGACCCAGGCCACTGCCATACTAGCTCAACTCCCAGGCCCATCGACAAATGCACAGCTCAAACACGCAGAGATAAATAATGATGGCGTTCAAGAGAGTCCATCACGGATAGCTAAGTTGCCTGGTACCTCACTGCTTGTCATATAGTAGGATAAAATAATCGTATTTCCCGTTACTACGAGTGCTCAGTGGACAATATATATAACATGTAGAGTAAAAAAGAGATGCAACAAGTGTACAACCTCTTTGGCGAAGCCATGTCGATCTCAGCGTGATTGGGTTGGCCGGTGAGGATGCTCCGGCTGACTTTGCTGTCGGAGGAGGGGAAGAAGATCTTAGGCGTCTGGAGATGGAGCCCGAGGTACTGCTCCGCTGTGATGGAGGGTTTCGTCGTTGGAGCAGCTCCGGTGAGTTGTACGACGCCGAGGCTGAAGCAGGACAAGAGAGACAACGAACAATGTTAACCTGAGTGGAATTCTAATAGCATCTCCAATACATGACGTAAAATACATAACCACAAAGTGCTAGATGTAAAATACATCAGCCGCTCATCTCTGAACTTAACTGTCGAAACTGAATTTAACTGTCGAAACTGAACTTAACTGTCGAAACTGAACTTAACCGTCGAAACTGAATTTTGCTGTCGAAACTGAATTTTGCTGTCGAAACTGAACGCACTAGCAAGGAGAGGCTACACGTCGGTCGACTGACTTATTCATCTCTGGTCAGTCAATTTTGCAGCCATTGGATACGAAATCAAGGGCATGCGGTTCATCTTCAACCTCCACCCCCCTAAGCCGCCAGCCACCACTGGCCAAACAGCAGCCCCCCGCCGCCCCGCCCGCCCTGAAAACACTCCCCACCGC